>NW_027277205.1:0-30707 GCF_030028105.1 Mobula birostris
GGTGGGGATGGTCTGTCACTGTGTAACACAGGAGTACAGTACTGGTGGGGATGGGTCTGTCACTGTGTAACACTGGGGTACAGTACTGGCTGGGATGGGTCTGTCACTGTATAACATTGGGGTACAGTACTGGTGGGGATGGGTCTGTCACTGTGTAAAACTGGGGTACAGTACTGGTGGGGGACGGGCCTGTCACTGTGTAACACTGGGATACAGTACTGGTGGGGATGGGGTCTGTCACTGTGTAACACTGGGGTACAGTACTGGTGGGGATGGGTCTGTCCACTGTGTAAAACTGGGGTACAGTACTGGTGGGGACGGGCCTGTCACTGTGTAACACTGGGGTACAGTACTGGTGGGGACGGGCCTGTCACTGTGTAACACTGGGGTACAGTATTGGTGGGGACGGGCCTGTCACTGTGTAACACTGGGGTACAGTACTGGTGGGGATGGGTCTGTCACTGTGTAACACTGGGGTACAGTACTGGTCGGGATGGGTCTGGTCACTGTGCAACACTGGGATACAGTACTGGTGGGGATGGGTCTGTCACTGTGTAACACTGGGGTACAGTATCGGAGGGAATGGGTCTGTCACTGTGTAACACTGGGGTACAGTACTGGTGGGGATGGGTCTGGCACTGTGTAACACTGGGGTACAGTAATGGTGGGGATGGGGTCTGTCACTGTGTAACACTGGGGTACAGTACCAGAGGGAATCGTCTATCACTGTGTAACACTGGGGTACAGTACTGGTGGGGATGGGTCTGTCACTGTGTAACACTGGGATACAGTACTGGTGGGGATGGGTCTGTCACTCTGTAACACTGGGATACAGTACTGGTGGGGATGGGTCTGTCACTGTGTAACACTGGGGTACAGTACTAGTGGGGATGGGTCTGTCACTGTGTAACACTGGGGTACAGTACTGGTGGGGATGGGTCTGTCACTGTATAACATTGGGGTACAGTACTGGTGAGGATGGTCAGTCACTGTGTAACACTGGGGTACAGTACTGGTGGGGATGGGTCTGTCACTGTGTAAACACTGGGGTACAGTGCTGGTGGGGATGGGTCTGTCACTGTATAACACTGGGGTACAGTACTGGTGGGGATGGGTCAGTCACTATATAACACTGGAATACAGTACCGGTGGGGGATGGGTCAGTCACTGTAATACGGGAACAATACTGGTGGGGATGGGTCTGTCACTGTGTAACACTGGGGTACAGTACTGGTGGGGATGGGTCTGTCACTGTGTAACACTGGGGTACAGTACTGGTGGGGACGGGCCTGTCACTGTGTAACACTGGGGGTACAGTACTGGTGGGGATGGGTCTGTCACTGTGTAACACTGGGGGTACAGTACTGGTGGGGATGGGTCTGTCACTGTATAACACTGGGGTACAGTACTGGTGCAGATGGGTCTGTCACTGTGTAACACTGGGGTACAGTACTGGTGGGGATGGGTCTGTCACTGTATAACACTGGGGTACAGTACTGGTGCAGATGGGTCTGTCACTGTGTAACACTGGGGTACAGTACCGGTGGGGATGGATCTGTCACCGTATATCACTGGGGTACGGTACCGGTGGGAATGGTCTGTCACTGTGTAACACTGGGTTACAGTACTGGTGGGGATGGGTCTGTCACTGTGTAACACTGGGGTACAGTACTGGTGGGGACTGGTCTGTCACTGTTTTACACTGGGGTACAGTACTGGTGGGGATGGGTCAGTCACTGTATGACACTGGGATACAGTACCGGTGGGGAATGGGTCTGTCACTTGTATAACACTGGGGTACAGTATTGGTGGGGACGGGCCTGTCACTGTGTAACACTGGGGTACAGTACTGGTGGGGATGGGTCTGTCACTGTGTAACACTGGGGTACAGTACTGGTGGGGATGGGTCCTGTCACTGTATAACATTGGGGAACACTACTAGTGGGGATGGGTCTGTCACTCTGTAAACACTGGGGTACTGTACTGGTGGGGATAGGTCTGGCTCTGTGTAACACTGGGGTACAGTACCGGTGGGGATGGGTCTGTCACTGTATAACACTGGGGTACAGTACTGCTGGGGATGGGTCTGTCACTGTATAACATTGGGGTACACTACTGGTGGGGATGGGGTCTGTCACTGGATAACACTGGACACAGTACTGGTGCGGACTGGTCTGTCACTGTAATAACACTGGGGTACAGTACTGGTGGGAATGGTCTGTCACTGTGTAACACGGGGGTACAGTACCAGTGGGGATGGGTCTGTCACTGTGTAACACTGGGGTACACTACCGGAGGGGATGGGTCTGTCACTGTGTAACACTGGGGTACAGTACTGGTGGGGACGGGCCTGTCACTGTGTAACACTGGGGTACAGTACTGGTGGGGGATGGGTCTGTCATTGTATAACATTGGGGAACACTACTGGTGGGGATGGGTCTGTCACTGTGTAACACTGGGGTACAGTACTGGTGGGGATGGGTCTGTCACTGTGTAACACTGGGGTACAGTACTGGTGGGGACGGGCCTGTCCACTGTGTAACACTGGGGTTACAGTACTGGTGGGGATGGGTCTGTCACTGTGTAACACTGGGGTACAGTACTGGTGGGGATGGGTCAGTCACTGTGTAACACTGGGGTACAGTATTGGTGGGGACGGGTCTGTCACTGTATAACACTGGGGTACAGTACTGGTGGGGATGGGTCTGTCACTGTGTAACACTGGGGTACAGTACTGGTGGGGATGGGTCTGTCACTGTGTAACACTGGGGTACAATACTGGTGGGGGATGGGTCTGTCACTGTGTAACACTGGGGTACAGTATTGGTGGGGACGGGTCTGTCACTATATAACACTGGAATACAATACCGGTGGGGATGGGGTCTGTCACTGTGTAAACACTGGGGTACAGTACTGGTGGGGATGGGTTCTGGCACTGTGTAACACTGGGGTACAGTAATGGGTGGGGATGGGTCTGTCACTGTGTAACACTGGGGTACAGTACTGGTGGGGATGGGTCTATCACTGTGTAACACTGGGGTACAGTACCAGAGGGAATCGTCTGTCACTGTGTAACACTGGGGTACAGTACTGGTGGGGATGGGTCTGTCACTGTGTAACACTGGGGTACAGTACCGGTGGGGATGGGTCTGTCACTGTGTAACACTGGGGTACAGTACTGGTGGGGATGGGTCTGTCACTGTGTAACACTGGGGTACAGTACTGGTGGGGATGGGTCTGTCACTGTATAACACTGGGGTACAGTACCGGTGGGAATGGTCTGTGACTGTGTAACACTGGGTTTACAGTACTGGTGGGGATGGGTCTGTCACTGTGTAACACTGGGGTACAGTACTGGTGGGGGACTGGTCTGTCACTGTATAAACACTGGGGTACAGTTACCGGTGGGGATGGGTCAGTCACTGTATGACACTGGGATACAGTACCGGTGGGAATGGGTCTGTCACTGTATAACACTCGGGTACAGTATTGGTGGGGACGGGCCTGTCACTGTGTAACACTGGGGTACAGTACTGGTGGGATGGGTCTGTCACTGTGTAACACTGGGGTACAGTACTGGTGGGGGATGGGTTCTGTCACTGTATAAACATTGGGGGAACACTACTGGTGGGGATGGGGTCCTGTCACTCTGTAACACTGGGGTACTGTACTGGTGGGGATAGGTCTGGCACTGTGTAACATTGGGGTTACAGTACTGGTGGGGGATGGGTCTGTCACTGTATAACACTGGGGTACAGTACTGCTGGGGATGGGTCTGTCACTGAATAACATTGGGGTACACCACTGGTGGGGATGGGTGTGTCACTGGATAACACTGGACACAGTACTGGTGCGGACTGGTCTGTCACTGTATAAACACTGGGGTACAGTACTGGTGGGAATGGTCTGTCACTGTGTAACACTGGGGTACAGTACTGGTGGGGATGGGTCTGTCACTGTATAACACTGGGGTACAGTAACTGCTGGGGATGGGGTCTGTCACTGTGTAAACACTGGGGTACCGTACCAGTGGGGATGGGTCTGTCACTGTGTAACACTGGGGTACAGTACCGGTGGGGATGGGTCTGTCACTGTGTAACACTGGGGTACAGTATAGGTGGGGGACGGGGTCTGTCACTGTATAACACTGGGGTACAGTACTGGTGGGGATAGGTCAGTCACTGTATAACACTGGGATACAGTACCGGTGGGGATGGGTCTGTCACTGTGTAACACTGGGGTACAGTATTGGTGGGGACGGGCCTGTCACTGTGTAACACTGGGGTACAGTACTGTGGGGATGGGTCTGTCACTGTGTAAAAACTGGAGTACAGTACTGGTGGGGGATTGGTCCTGTCACTGTGTAACACTGGAGTACAGTACTGTGGGGATAAGTCTGTCACTGTGTAACACTGGGGTACAGTACCTCTGGGGATGGTGTGTCACTGTATAAACACTGGGTTACAGTACTGGAGGGTGGGATGTCATTGTATCACACTGGGGTACAGTACTGGTGGGGATGGGTCTGTCACTGTGTAACACTGGGGTACAGTACTGGTGGGGGACGGGTCTGTCACTGTGTAACACCAGGGCACAGTACTGGTGGGGATGGGTCTGTCACTGTGTAACACTGGGGTACAGTACTGGCGGGGATGGGTCTGTCACTGTGTAAACACTGGGGTACAGTACTGGTGGGGATGATTCTGTCACTGTGTAACAATTGGGGTGCAGTACTGTGGGGACGGGTCTGTCACTGTATAACCCTGGGGTACAGTACTGGTGGGGATGGGTCAGTCACTGTGGCAACACTGGGGTACAGTACTGGTGGGCTTGGTTCTGTCACTGTGTAAACACTGGGGTACAGTACTGTGGGGACGGGTCTGTCACTATGTAAAACTGGGGTAAAGTACTGGTGGGGATGGGTCTGTCACTGTGTTACACTGGGGTACAGTACTGGTGGGGATGGGTCTGTCCTGTGTAACACTGGGGTACAGTACTGTGGGGATGGGTCCTGTCACTGTGTAAACACTGGGGTACAGTACTGTGGGGATAAGTCTGTCACTGTGTAACACTGGGGTACAGTACCTCTGGGGATGGTGGTGTCACTGTATAACACTGGGTTACAGTACTGGAGGGGTGGGATGTCATTGTATCACACTGGGGTACAGTACTGGTGGGGACGGGTCTGTCACTGGTGTAACACGGGGGTACAGTACTGTGGGGATGGGGTCTCTCATTCTGTATCATTGGGGTACAGTACTGGTAGGGAATGGGTTTGTCACTGTGTAAAAACTGGGGTACAGTACTGTGGGGATAAGTCTGTCACTGTGTAACACTGGGGTACAGTACTGGTGTGGATGGTCTGTCTCTGTGTAAAAACTGGGGTACAGTACTGGAGGAGAGGGGGTCCGTCACTGTGTAACACCTGGGGTACAGTATTGTGGGGATGGGTCTGTCACTGTATAACACTGGGCTACAGTACTGGTGGGGATGGGTCCTGTCACTGTGTAACACTGGGGTACAGTACTGTGGGGGACGGGTCTGTCACTGTGTAACACTGGGGTACAGTACTGGTGGGGACTGGTCTGTCACTGTGTAACACTGGGGTACAGTACTGGTGGCTTGGTTCTGTCACTGTGTAACACTGGGGTACAGTACTGTGGGGACGGGTCTGTCACTATGTAAAACTGGGGTAAAGTACTGGTGGGGATGGGGTCCTGTCACTGTGTTACACTGGGGTACAGTACTGGTGGGGATGGGTCTGTCACTGTGTAACACTGGGGTACAGTACTGTGGGGATGGGTCTGTCACTGTGTAACACTGGGGTACAGTACTGTGGGGATAAGTCTGTCCACTGTGTAACACTGGGGTACAGTACCTCTGGGGATGGTGTGTCACTGTATAACACTGGGTTACAGTACTGGATGGTGGGATGTCATTGTATCACACTGGGGTACAGTACTGGTGGGGACGGGTCTGTCACTGTGTAACACGGGGGTACAGTACTGTGGGGATGGGTCTCTCATTCTGTATCATTGGGGTACAGTACTGGTAGGGATGGGTTTGTCACTGTGTAAAACTGGGGTACAGTACTGTGGGGATAAGTCTGTCACTGTGTAAACACTGGGGTACAGTACTGGTGCGGATGGTCTGTCTCTGTGTAAAACTGGGGTACAGTACTGGAGGAGAGGGGGTCCGTCACTGTGTAACACCTGGGGTACAGTATTGTGGGGATGGGTCTGTCACTGTATAACACTGGGCTACAGTACTGGTGGGGGATGGGTCTGTCACTGTGTAACACTGGGGTACAGTACTGTGGGGGACGGGTCTGTCACTGTGTAACACTGGGGTACAGTACTGGTGGGGACTGGTCTGTCACTGTCTAACACTGGGGTACAGTACTGGTGGGGATGGGTTAGTCACTGTGGTAACACTGGGGGTACAGTACCAGTGGGGACGGATCTGTCACTGTATTAACACTGGGGTATAGTACTGGTGGAGATGGGTCTGTCACTGTGTAACACTGGGGTATAGTACTGGTGGGGATGGTCTGTCACTGTGTAACACTGGGGTACAGTACTGGTGGGGATGGTCTGTCACTGTGGTAACACTGGGGTACAGTACTGGTGGGGATGGGTCTGTCACTGGTGTAACACTGGGGTACAGTACCGGATGGAAATGGGTCTGTCACTGTGTAACACTGGGGTACAGCACTGGTGGGGATGGGTCCTGTCACTGTGTAACACTGGGGTACAGTACCGGATGGAATGGGTCTGTCACTGTGTAACACTGGGGGTACAGTACTGGTGGGGATGGGTAGGTCACTGTATAACACTGGGGTACAGTACTGGTGCAGAAGGGTCTGTCACTGTGTAACACTGGGGTACAGTACAGGTGGGGATGGATCTGTCACTGTGTAACACTGGGGTACAGTACCGGTGGGAATGGTCTGTCACTGTGTAACACTGGGGGTACAGTACTGGTGGGGATGGGTCTGTCACTGTGTAACACTGGGGTACAGTACTGGTGGGGACTGGTCTGTAACTGTATAACACTGGGGTACAGTACCGGTGGGGATGGGTCAGTCACTGTATAACACTGGGATACAGTACCGGTGGGAAATGGGTCTGTCACTGTATAACACTGGGGTACAGTATTGGTGGGGGACGGGCCTGTCACTGTGTAACACTGGGGTACAGTACTGTGGGGACAGGTCTGTCACTATAACACTGGGGTACAGTACTGGTGGGGACAGGTCTGTCACTGTATGACACGAGTACAATACTGGTGGGGATGGGTCAGTCACTGTGTAACCCTGGGGTTACAGTATGGTGGGGGATGGGTCAGTCACTCTGTAACACTGGGGTACAGTACTGGTGGGGATAGGGCCTGTCCACTGTGTAAACACTGGGGTACAGTACTGGTGGGGATGGGTCTGTCACTGTGTAAAAACTGGGGTACAATACTGGGTGGGGACGGGCCTGTCACTGTGTAACACTGGGGTACAGTGCTGGTGGGGATGGGTCTGTCACTGTGTAACACTGGGGTACATTACTGGTGGGGATGGGTCTGTCACTGTGTAACACTGGGGTACAGTACTGGTGGGGATGGGCCTGTCACTGTGTAACACTGGGGTACAGTACTGGTGGGGATGGGTCTGTCACTGTGTAACACTGGGGTACAGTACTGGTGGGGATGGGTCTGTCACTGTGTAACACTGGGGTACAGTACTGGTGGGGATGGGTCTGTCACTGTGCAACACTGGGGTACAGTACTGGTGGGGACGGGTCAGTCACTGTGTAACACTGGGGTATGGTACTGGTGGGGATGGGTCTGTCACTGTGTAACACTGGGGTACAGTACTGGTGGGGATGGGTCTGGCACTGTGTAACACTGGGGTACAGTACTGGTGGGGATGGGGTGGGGATGGGTCTGTCACTGTGTAACACTGGGGTACAGTACTGGTGGGGATGGGTCTGTCACTGTGTAACACTGGGGTATAGTACTGCTGAGGATGGGTCTGTCACTGTATAACACTGGGGTACAGTACTGGTGGGGATGGGTCAGTCACTGTGTAACACTGGGGTACAGTACTGGTGGGGATGGTCTGTCACTGTATAACACTGGGGTACAGTACCGGTGGGGATGGGTCAGTCACTGTAATACGGGAAGAATACTGGTGGGGATGGGTCTGTCACTGTGTAACACTGGGGTACAGTACTGGTGGGGATGGGTCTGTCACTGTATAACATTGGGGAACACTACTGGTGGGGATGGGTCTGTCACTCTGTAACACTGGGGTACAGTACTGGTGGGGATGGGTCTGTCACTGTGTAACACAGTGGTACAGTACTGGTGGGGATAGGTCTGGCACTGTGTAACACTGGGGTACAGTACTGGTGGGGATAGGTCTGGCACTGTGTAACACTGGGGTACAGTACTGGTGGGGATGGGTCTGTCACTGTATAACACTGGGGTACAGTACTGGTGGGGATGGGTCAGTCACTGTATAACATTGGGGTACACTACTGGTGGGGATGGGTCTGTCACTGTGTAACACTGGGGTACAGTACTGGTGGGGATGGGTCTGTCACTGTGTAACACTGGGGTACAGTACTGGTGGGGATGGGTCTGTCACTGTGTAACACTGGGGTACAGTACTGGTGGGGACGGGCCTGTCACTGTGTAACACTGGGGTACAGTACTGGTGGGGATGGGTCTGTCATTGTGTAACACTGGGGTACAGTACTGGTGGGGATGGTCTGTCACTGTGTAACACTGGGGTACAGTACCGGATGGAATGGGTCTGTCACTGTGTAAAACTGGGGTAAAGTACTGGTGGGGACGGGCCTGTCACTGTGTAACACTGGGGTACAGTACTGGTGGGGATGGGTCTGTCACTGTGTAACACTGGGGTACAGTACTGTTGGGGATGGGTCTGTCACTGTGCAACACTGGGGTACAGTACTGGTGGGGATGGGTCTGTCACTGTGTAACACTGGGGTACAGCACTGGTGGGGATGGATCTGTCACTGTGTAACACTGGGGTACAGTATTGGTGGGGACGGGCCTGTCACTGTGTAACGCTGGGGTACAGTACTGTTGGGGATGGGTCTGTCACTGTGCAACACTGGGGTACAGTACTGGTGGGGATGGGTCTGTCACTGTGTAACACTGGGGTACAGTACTGGTGGGGACGAGTCTGTCACTATATAACACTGGGGTACAGTAATGGTGGGGATGGGTCTGTGACTGTGTAACACTGGGGTACAGTACTGGTGGGGATGGGTCTGTCACTGTGTAACACTGGGGTACAGTACTGGTGGGGATGGGTCTGTCACTATATAACACTGGGGTACAGTACTGGTGGGGATGGGTCTGTGACTGTGTAACACTGGAGTACAGTACCGGTGGGGATGGGTCTGTCACTCTGTAACACTGGGGTACAGTATTGGTGGGGACGGGCCTGTCACTGTGTAACACTGGGGTACAGTACTGGTGGGGATGGGTCTGTCACTGTGTAACACTGGGGTACAGTACTGGAGTGAATGGGTCAGTCACTGTGTAACACTGGGGTACAGTACTGGTGGGGATGGGGGTCTGTCACTGTATAACACTGGGGTACAGTATTGGTGGGGACGGGCCTGTCACTGTGTAACACTGGGGTACAGTACTGGTGGGGATGGGTCTGTCACTGTGTAACACTGGGGTACAGTACTGGTGGGGATGGGTCTGTCGCTGTGTAACACTGAGGTACAGTACTGGTGGGGATGGGTCAGTCACTGTGTAACACTGGGGTACAGTACTGGTGGGGATGGTCTGTCACTGTATAACACTGGGGTACAGTACCGGTGGGGATGGGTCAGTCACTGTATAACACTGGGGTACAGTACTGGTGCAGATGGGTCTGTCACTGTGTAACACTGGGGTACAGTACCGGTGGGGATAGATCTGTCACTGTGTAACACTGGGGTACAGTATCGGTGGGAATGGTCTGTCACTGTGTAACACTGGGGTACAGTACTGGTGGGGATGGGTCTGTCACTGTGCAACACTGGGGTACAGTACTGGTGGGGACTTGTCTGTCACTGTATAACACTGGGGAACACTACTGGTGGGGATGGGTCTGTCACTCTGTAACACTGGGGTACAGTACTGGTGGGGATAGGTCTGGCACTGTGTAACACTGGGGTACAGTACTGGTGGGGATGGGTCTGTCACTGTGTAACACTGGGGTACAGTACTGGTGGGGATGGGTCTGTCACTGTATGACACTGGGGTACAGTACTGGTGGGGATGGGTCTGTCACTGTATGACACTGGGGTACAGTACTGGTGGGGACGGGCCTGTCACTGTGTAACACTGGGGTACAGTACTGGTGGGGATGGGTCTGTCACTGTGTAACACTGGGGTACAGTACCGTAGGGAATGGGTCTGTCACTGTGTAACACTGGGGTACAGTACCGGTGGGGATGGGTCAGTCACTATATAACACTGGAATACAATACCGGTGGGGATGGGTCTGTCACTGTAATATGGGAACAATACTGGTGGGAATGGGTCTGTCACTGTGTAACACTGGGGTACAGTACTGTGGGGACAGGTCTGTCACTATAACACTGGGGTACAGTAATGGTGGGGACAGGTCTGTCACTGTATGACACGAGTACAATACTGGTGGGGATGGGTCAGTCACTGTGTAACCCTGGGGTACAGTATGGTGGGGATGGGTCAGTCACTGTGTAACACTGGGGTATAGTACCGGTTGGGATGGGTCTGTCACTGTTACACTGGGGTACAGTACTGTTGCGGATGGGTTTGAAACTGTGTAATACTGGGATACAGCACTGGTGGGGATGAGTCTGTCACTATGTAACACTGGGTTACAGTACTGGTGGGGATGGTCTGTCACTGTGTAACACAGGAGTACAGTACTGGCAGGGATGGGTCTGTCACTGTATAACATTGGGGTACAGTACTGGTGGGGATGGGTCTGTCACTGTGTAACACTGGGGTACAGTACTGGTGGGGATGGGTCTGTCACTGTGTAAAACTGGGGTACAATACTGGTGGGGATGGGTCTGTCACTCTGTAACACTGGGGTACAGTACTGGTGGGGACGGGCCTGTCACTGTGTAACACTGGGGTACAGTACTGGTGGGGATGGGTCTGTCACTGTGTAAAACTGGGGTACAGTACTGGTGGGGACGGGCCTGTCACTGTGTAACACTGGGGTACAGTACTGGTGGGGATGGGTCTGTCACTGTGTAACACTGGGGTACAGTACTGGTGGGGACGGGCCTGTCACTGTGTAACACTGGGGTACAGTATTGGTGGGGAAGGGCCTGTCACTGTGTAACACTGGGGTACAGTACTGGTGGGGATGGGTCTGTCACTGTGTAACACTGGGGTACAGTACTGGTGGGGATGGGTCTGTCACTGTGCAACACTGGGATACAGTACTGGTGGGGATGGGTCTGTCACTGTGTAACACTGGGGTACAGTATCGGAGGGAATGGGTCTGTCACTGTGTAACACTGGGGTACAGTACGGGTGGGGATGGGTCTGGCACTGTGTAACACTGGGGTACAGTAATGTTGGGGATGGGTCTCTCACTGTGTAACACTGGGGTACAGTACCAGAGGGAATCGTCTATCACTGTGTAACACTGGGGTACAGTACTGGTGGGGATGGGTATGTCACTGTGTAACACTGGGATACAGTACTGGTGGGGATGGGTCTGTCACTCTGTAACACTGGGATACAGTACTGGTGGGGATGGGTCTGTCACTGTGTAACACTGGGGTACAGTACTAGTGGGGATGGGTCTGTCACTGTGTAACACTGGGGTACAGTACTGGTGGGGATGGGTCTGTCACTGTATAACATTGGGGTACAGTACTGGTGAGGATGGTCAGTCACTGTGTAACACTGGGGTACAGTACTGGTGGGGATGGGTCTGTCGCTGTGTAACACTGGGGTACAGTACTGGTGGGGATGGGTCAGTCACTATATAACACTGGAATACAGTACCGGTGGGGATGGGTCAGTCACTGTAATACGGGAACAATACTGGTGGGGATGGGTCTGTCACTGTGTAACACTGGGGTACAGTACTGGTGCAGATGGGTCTGTCACTGTGTAACACTGGGGTACAGTACTGGTGGGGATGGTCTGTCACTGTGTAACACTGGGGTACAGTACCGGATGGAATGGGTCTGTCACTGTGTAAAACTGGGGTAAAGTACTGGTGGGGACGGGCCTGTCACTGTGCAACACTGGGGTACAGTACAGGTGGGGATGGGTCTGTCACTGTGTAACACTGGGGTACAGTACTGGTGGGGATGGGTCTGTCACTGTATAACACTGGGGTACAGTACTGGTGCAGATGGGTCTGTCACTGTGTAACACTGGGGTACAGTACTGGTGGGGATTGGTCTGTCACTGTATAACACTGGGGTACAGTACTGGTGCAGATGGCTCTGTCACTGTGTAACACTGGGGTACAGTACCGGTGGGGATGGATCTGTCACCGTATAACACTGGGGTACAGTACCGGTGGGAATGGTCTGTCACTGTGTAACACTGGGTTACAGTACTGGTGGGGATGGGTCTGTCACTGTGTAACACTGGGGTACAGTACTGGTGGGGACTGGTCTGTCACTGTATAACACTGGGGTACAGAACTGGTGGGGATGGGTCAGTCACTGTATGACACTGGGATACAGTACCGGTGGGAATGGGTCTGTCACTGTATAACACTGGGGTACAGTATTGGTGGGGACGGGCCTGTCACTGTGTAACACTGGGGTACAGTACTGGTGGGGATGGGTCTGTCACTGTGTAACACTGGGGTACAGTACTGGTGGGGATGGGTCTGTCACTGTATAACATTGGGGAACACTACTGGTGGGGATGGGTCTGTCACTCTGTAACACTGGGGTACTGTACTGGTGGGGATAGGTCTGGCACTGTGTAACACTGGGGTACAGTACCGGTGGGGATGGGTCTGTCACTGTATAACACTGGGGTAAAGTACTGCTGGGGATGGGTCTGTCACTGTATAACATTGGGGTACACTACTGGTGGGGATGGGTCTGTCACTGGATAACACTGGACACAGTACTGGTGCAGACTGGTCTGTCACTGTATAACACTGGGGTACAGTACTGGTGGGGATGGGTCTGTCACTGTGTAACACTGGGGTACAGTACTGGTGGGGATGGGTCTGTCACTGTGTAACACTGGGGTACAGTACTGGTGGGGATGGGTCAGTCACTGTAATATGGGAACAATACTGGTGGGGATGGGTCTGTCACTGTGTAACACTGGGGTACAGTACTGGTGGGGATGGGTCTGTCACTGTGTAACACTGGGGTACAGTACTGGTGGGGATGGGTCTGTCACTGTATAACATTGGGGAACACTACTGGTGGGGATGGGTCTGTCACTCTGTAACACTGGGGTACAGTACTGGTGGGGATGGGTCTGTCACTGTGTAACACAGTGGTACAGTACTGGTGGGGATAGGTCTGGCACTGTGTAACACTGGGGTACAGTACTGGTGGGGACGGGCCTGTCACTGTGTAACACTGGGGTACAGTACTGGTGGGGATGGGTCTGTCACTGTATAACATTGGGGAACACTACTGGTGGGGATGGGTCTGTCACTGTGTAACACTGGGGTACAGTACTGGTGGGGATGGGTCTGTCACTGTGTAACACTGGGGTACAGTACTGGTGGGGATGGGTCTGTCACTGTGTAACATTGGGGTACACTACTGGTGGGGATGGGTCTGTCACTGGATAACACTGGACACAGTACTGGTGCGGACTGGTCTGTCACTGTATAACACTGGGGTACAGTACTGGTGGGAATGGTCTGTCACTGTGTAACACTGGGGTACAGTACCAGTGGGGATGGGTCTGTCACTGTGTAACACTGGGGTACAGTACTGGTGGGGATGGGTCAGTCACTGTATAACACTGGGATACGGTACCGGTGGGGATGGGTCTGTCACTGTGTAACACTGGGGTACAGTACTGGTGGGGACGGGTCTGTCACTGTATAACACTGGGGTACAGTACTGGTGGGGATGGGTCTGTCACTGTGTAACACTCGGGTACAGTATTGGTGGGGACGGGTCTGTCACTGTATAACACTGGGGTACAGTACTGGTGGGGATGGGTCAGTCACTGTATAACACTGGGATACGGTACCGGTGGGGATGGGTCTGTCACTGTGTAACACTGGGGTACAGTATTGGTGGGGACGGGCCTGTCACTGTGTAACGCTGGGGTACAGTATTGTGGGGATGGGTCTGTTCCTGTGTAACACTGGGGTACAGTACTGGTGGGGATTGGTCAGTCACTGTGTAACACTGGGGTACAGTACTGGTGGGGATGGGTCTGTCACTGTGTAACACTGGGGTACAGTACTGGTGGGGATGGGTCTGTCACTGTGTAACACTGGGGTACAGTACCGGAGGGAATGGGTCTGTCACTGTGTAACACTGGGGTACAGTACTGGTGGGAATGGGTCTGTCACTGTGTAACACTGGGGTACAGTACTGTGGGGACAGGTCTGTCACTATAACACTGGGGTACAGTACTGGTGGGGATGGGTCTGTCACTGTGTAACACTGGGGTACAGTACTGGTGGGGATGGGTCAGTCACTGTAATATGGGAACAATACTGGTGGGGATGGGTCTGTCACTGTGTAACACTGGGGTACAGTACTGGTGGGGATGGGTCTGTCACTGTATAACACTGGGGTACAGTATTGGTGGGGACGGGTCTGTCACTGTATAACACTGGGGTACAGTACCGGTGGGAATGGGCCTGTCACTGTATAACACTGGGGTACAGTACTGGTGGGGATGGGTCAGTCACTGTATAACACTGGGATACGGTACCGGTGGGGATGGGTCTGTCACTGTGTAACACTGGGGTACAGTATTGGTGGGGACGGGTCTGTCACTGTATAACACTGGGGTACAGTACTGGTGGGGATGGGTCAGTCACTGTATAACACTGGGATACGGTACCGGTGGGGATGGGTCTGTCACTGTGTAACACTGGGGTACAGTACTGGTGGGGATGGGTCTGTCACTGTGTAACACTGGGGTACAGTATTGGTGGGGACGGGCCTGTCACTGTGTAACGCTGGGGTACAGTATTGTGGGGATGGGTCTGTTCCTGTGTAACACTGGGGTACAGTACTGGTGGGGATTGGTCAGTCACTGTGTAACACTGGGGTACAGTACTGGTGGGGATGGGTCTGTCACTGTGTAACACTGGGGTACAGTACTGGTGGGGATGGGTCTGTCACTGTGTAACACTGGGGTACAGTACCGGAGGGAATGGGTCTGTCACTGTGTAACACTGGGGTACAGTACTGGTGGGGATGGGTCTGTCACTGTATAACACTGGGGTACAGTACTGGTGCAGATGGGTCTGTCACTGTGTAACACTGGGGTACAGTACCGGTGGGGATGGATCTGTCACCGTATAACACTGGGGTACAGTACCGGTGGGAATGGTCTGTCACTGTGTAACACTGGGGTACAGTACTGGTGGGGACTGGTCTGTCACTGTATAACACTGGGGTACAGTACTGGTGGGGATGGGTCAGTCACTGTATGACACTGGGATACAGTACCGGTGGGAATGGGTCTGTCACTGTATAACACTGGGGTACAGTATTGGTGGGGACGGGCCTGTCACTGTGTAACACTGGGGTACAGTACTGGTGGGGATGGGTCTGTCACTGTGTAACACTGGGGTACAGTACTGGTGGGGATGGGTCTGTCACTGTATAACATTGGGGAACACTACTGGTGGGGATGGGTCTGTCACTCTGTAACACTGGGGTACTGTACTGGTGGGGATAGGTCTGGCACTGTGTAACACTGGGGTACAGTACCGGTGGGGATGGTTCTGTCACTGTATAACACTGGGGTACAGTACTGCTGGGGATGGGTCTGTCACTGTATAACATTGGGGTACACTACTGGTGGGGATGGGTCTGTCACTGGATAACACTGGACACAGTACTGGTGCGGACTGGTCTGTCACTGTATAACACTGGGGTACAGTACTGGTGGGAATGGTCTGTCACTGTGTAACACTGGGGTACAGTACCACTGGGGATGGGTCTGTCACTGCGTAACACTGGGGTACACTACCGGAGGGGATGGGTCTGTCACTGTGTAACACTGGGGTACACTACCGGAGGGGATGGGTCTGTCACTGTGTAACACTGGGGTACAGTACTGGTGGGGATGGGTCTGTCACTGTATAACACTGGGGTACAGTATTGGTGCTGACGGGTCTGTCACTGTATAACACTGGGGTACAGTACTGGTGGGGATGGGTCAGTCACTGTATAACACTGGGATACGGTACCGGTGGGGATGGGTCTGTCACTGTGTAACACTGGGGTACAGTATTGGTGGGGACGGGTCTGTCACTGTATAACACTGGGGTACAGTACTGGTGGGGATGGGTCTGTCACTGTATAACATTGGGGAACACTACTGGTGGGGATGGGTCTGTCACTGTGTAACACTGGGGTACAGTACTGGTGGGGATGGGTCTGTCACTGTGTAACACTGGGGTACAGTACTGGTGGGGATGGGTCTGTCACTGTATAACATTGGGGAACACTACTGGTGGGGATGGGTCTGTCACTGTGTAACACTGGGGTACAGTACTGGTGGGGATGGGTCTGTCACTGTGTAACATTGGGGTACACTACTGGTGGGGATGGGTCTGTCACTGGATAACACTGGACACAGTACTGGTGCGGACTGGTCTGTCACTGTATAACACTGGGGTACAGTACTGGTGGGGACGGGTCTGTCACTGTGTAACGCTGGGGTACAGTATTGTGGGGATGGGTCTGTTCCTGTGTAACACTGGGGTACAGTACTGGTGCGGACTGGTCTGTCACTGTGTAACACTGGGGTACAGTACTGGTGGGGACGGGCCTGTCACTGTGTAACGCTGGGGTACAGTATTGTGGGGATGGGTCTGTTCCTGTGTAACACTGGGGTACAGTACTGGTGGGGATTGGTCAGTCACTGTGTAACACTGGGGAACAGTACTGGTGGGGATGGGTCTGTCACTGTGTAACACTGGGGTACAGTACTGGTGGGGATGGGTCTGTCACTGTGTAACACTGGGGTACAGTACTGGTGGGGATGGGTCTGTCACTGTGTAACACTGGGGTACAGTACCGGAGGGAATGGGTCTGTCACTGTGTAACACTGGGGTACAGTACTGTGGGGACAGGTCTGTCACTATAACACTGGGGTACAGTACTGGTGGGGATGGGTCAGTCACTGTATAACACTGGGATACGGTACCGGTGGGGATGGGTCTGTCACTGTGTAACACTGGGGTACAGTATTGGTGGGGACGGGTCTGTCACTGTATAACACTGGGGTACAGTACTGGTGGGGATGGGTCAGTCACTGTATAACACTGGGATACGGTACCGGTGGGGATGGGTCTGTCACTGTGTAACACTGGGGTACAGTATTGGTGGGGACGGGCCTGTCACTGTGCAACGCTGGGGTACAGTATTGTGGGGATGGGTCTGTTCCTGTGTAACACTGGGGTACAGTACTGGTGGGGATTGGTCAGTCACTGTGTAACACTGGGGTACAGTACTGGTGGGGATGGGTCTGTCACTGTGTAACACTGGGGTACAGTACTGGTGGGGATGGGTCTGTCACTGTGTAACACTGGGGTACAGTACCGGAGGGAATGGGTCTGTCACTGTGTAACACTGGGGTACAGTACTGGTGGGGATGGGTCTGTCACTGTATAACACTGGGGTACAGTACTGGTGCAGATGGGTCTGTCACTGTGTAACACTGGGGTACAGTACCGGTGGGGATGGATCTGTCACCGTATAACACTGGGGTACAGTACCGGTGGGAATGGTCTGTCACTGTGTAACACTGGGTTACAGTACTGGTGGGGATGGGTCTGTCACTGTGTAACACTGGGGTACAGTACTGGTGGGGACTGGTCTGTCACTGTATAACACTGGGGTACAGTACTGGTGGGGATGGGTCAGTCACTGTATGACACTGGGATACAGTACCGGTGGGAATGGGTCTGTCACTGTATAACACTGGGGTACAGTATTGGTGGGGACGGGCCTGTCACTGTGTAACACTGGGGTACAGTACTGGTGGGGATGGGTCTGTCACTGTGTAACACTGGGGTACAGTACTGGTGGGGATGGGTCTGTCACTGTATAACACTGGGGTACAGTATTGGTGGGGACGGGTCTGTCACTGTATAACACTGGGGTACAGTACCGGTGGGAATGGGCCTGTCACTGTATAACACTGGGGTACAGTACTGGTGGGGATGGGTCAGTCACTGTATAACACTGGGATACGGTACCGGTGGGGATGGGTCTGTCACTGTGTAACACTGGGGTACAGTATTGGTGGGGACGGGTCTGTCACTGTATAACACTGGGGTACAGTACTGGTGGGGATGGGTCAGTCACTGTATAACACTGGGATACGGTACCGGTGGGGATGGGTCTGTCACTGTGTAACACTGGGGTACAGTACTGGTGGGGATGGGTCTGTCACTGTGTAACACTGGGGTACAGTATTGGTGGGGACGGGCCTGTCACTGTGTAACGCTGGGGTACAGTATTGTGGGGATGGGTCTGTTCCTGTGTAACACTGGGGTACAGTACTGGTGGGGATTGGTCAGTCACTGTGTAACACTGGGGTACAGTACTGGTGGGGATGGGTCTGTCACTGTGTAACACTGGGGTACAGTACTGGTGGGGATGGGTCTGTCACTGTGTAACACTGGGGTACAGTACCGGAGGGAATGGGTCTGTCACTGTGTAACACTGGGGTACAGTACTGGTGGGGATGGGTCTGTCACTGTATAACACTGGGGTACAGTACTGGTGCAGATGGGTCTGTCACTGTGTAACACTGGGGTACAGTACCGGTGGGGATGGATCTGTCACCGTATAACACTGGGGTACAGTACCGGTGGGAATGGTCTGTCACTGTGTAACACTGGGGTACAGTACTGGTGGGGACTGGTCTGTCACTGTATAACACTGGGGTACAGTACTGGTGGGGATGGGTCAGTCACTGTATGACACTGGGATACAGTACCGGTGGGAATGGGTCTGTCACTGTATAACACTGGGGTACAGTATTGGTGGGGACGGGCCTGTCACTGTGTAACACTGGGGTACAGTACTGGTGGGGATGGGTCTGTCACTGTGTAACACTGGGGTACAGTACTGGTGGGGATGGGTCTGTCACTGTATAACATTGGGGAACACTACTGGTGGGGATGGGTCTGTCACTCTGTAACACTGGGGTACTGTACTGGTGGGGATAGGTCTGGCACTGTGTAACACTGGGGTACAGTACCGGTGGGGATGGTTCTGTCACTGTATAACACTGGGGTACAGTACTGCTGGGGATGGGTCTGTCACTGTATAACATTGGGGTACACTACTGGTGGGGATGGGTCTGTCACTGGATAACACTGGACACAGTACTGGTGCGGACTGGTCTGTCACTGTATAACACTGGGGTACAGTACTGGTGGGAATGGTCTGTCACTGTGTAACACTGGGGTACAGTACCACTGGGGATGGGTCTGTCACTGCGTAACACTGGGGTACACTACCGGAGGGGATGGGTCTGTCACTGTGTAACACTGGGGTACACTACCGGAGGGGATGGGTCTGTCACTGTGTAACACTGGGGTACAGTACTGGTGGGGATGGGTCTGTCACTGTATAACACTGGGGTACAGTATTGGTGCTGACGGGTCTGTCACTGTATAACACTGGGGTACAGTACTGGTGGGGATGGGTCAGTCACTGTATAACACTGGGATACGGTACCGGTGGGGATGGGTCTGTCACTGTGTAACACTGGGGTACAGTATTGGTGGGGACGGGTCTGTCACTGTATAACACTGGGGTACAGTACTGGTGGGGATGGGTCTGTCACTGTATAACATTGGGGAACACTACTGGTGGGGATGGGTCTGTCACTGTGTAACACTGGGGTACAGTACTGGTGGGGATGGGTCTGTCACTGTGTAACACTGGGGTACAGTACTGGTGGGGATGGGTCTGTCACTGTATAACATTGGGGAACACTACTGGTGGGGATGGGTCTGTCACTGTGTAACACTGGGGTACAGTACTGGTGGGGATGGGTCTGTCACTGTGTAACATTGGGGTACACTACTGGTGGGGATGGGTCTGTCACTGGATAACACTGGACACAGTACTGGTGCGGACTGGTCTGTCACTGTATAACACTGGGGTACAGTACTGGTGGGGACGGGTCTGTCACTGTGTAACGCTGGGGTACAGTATTGTGGGGATGGGTCTGTTCCTGTGTAACACTGGGGTACAGTACTGGTGCGGACTGGTCTGTCACTGTGTAACACTGGGGTACAGTACTGGTGGGGACGGGCCTGTCACTGTGTAACGCTGGGGTACAGTATTGTGGGGATGGGTCTGTTCCTGTGTAACACTGGGGTACAGTACTGGTGGGGATTGGTCAGTCACTGTGTAACACTGGGGAACAGTACTGGTGGGGATGGGTCTGTCACTGTGTAACACTGGGGTACAGTACTGGTGGGGATGGGTCTGTCACTGTGTAACACTGGGGTACAGTACTGGTGGGGATGGGTCTGTCACTGTGTAACACTGGGGTACAGTACCGGAGGGAATGGGTCTGTCACTGTGTAACACTGGGGTACAGTACTGTGGGGACAGGTCTGTCACTATAACACTGGGGTACAGTACTGGTGGGGATGGGTCAGTCACTGTATAACACTGGGATACGGTACCGGTGGGGATGGGTCTGTCACTGTGTAACACTGGGGTACAGTATTGGTGGGGACGGGTCTGTCACTGTATAACACTGGGGTACAGTACTGGTGGGGATGGGTCAGTCACTGTATAACACTGGGATACGGTACCGGTGGGGATGGGTCTGTCACTGTGTAACACTGGGGTACAGTATTGGTGGGGACGGGCCTGTCACTGTGCAACGCTGGGGTACAGTATTGTGGGGATGGGTCTGTTCCTGTGTAACACTGGGGTACAGTACTGGTGGGGATTGGTCAGTCACTGTGTAACACTGGGGTACAGTACTGGTGGGGATGGGTCTGTCACTGTGTAACACTGGGGTACAGTACTGGTGGGGATGGGTCTGTCACTGTGTAACACTGGGGTACAGTACCGGAGGGAATGGGTCTGTCACTGTGTAACACTGGGGTACAGTACTGGTGGGGATGGGTCTGTCACTGTATAACACTGGGGTACAGTACTGGTGCAGATGGGTCTGTCACTGTGTAACACTGGGGTACAGTACCGGTGGGGATGGATCTGTCACCGTATAACACTGGGGTACAGTACCGGTGGGAATGGTCTGTCACTGTGTAACACTGGGTTACAGTACTGGTGGGGATGGGTCTGTCACTGTGTAACACTGGGGTACAGTACTGGTGGGGACTGGTCTGTCACTGTATAACACTGGGGTACAGTACTGGTGGGGATGGGTCAGTCACTGTATGACACTGGGATACAGTACCGGTGGGAATGGGTCTGTCACTGTATAACACTGGGGTACAGTATTGGTGGGGACGGGCCTGTCACTGTGTAACACTGGGGTACAGTACTGGTGGGGATGGGTCTGTCACTGTGTAACACTGGGGTACAGTACTGGTGGGGATGGGTCTGTCACTGTATAACATTGGGGAACACTACTGGTGGGGATGGGTCTGTCACTCTGTAACACTGGGGTACTGTACTGGTGGGGATAGGTCTGGCACTGTGTAACACTGGGGTACAGTACCGGTGGGGATGGGTCTGTCACTGTATAACACTGGGGTACAGTACTGCTGGGGATGGGTCTGTCACTGTATAACATTGGGTTACACTACTGGTGGGGATGGGTCTGTCACTGGATAACACTGGACACAGTACTGGTGCGGACTGGTCTGTCACTGTATAACACTGGGGTACAGTACTGGTGGGAATGGTCTGTCACTGTGTAACACTGGGGTACAGTACCAGTGGGGATGGGTCTGTCACTGTGTAACACTGGGGTACACTACCGGAGGGGATGGGTCTGTCACTGTGTAACACTGGGGTACAGTACTGGTGGGGATGGGTCTGTCACTGTATAACACTGGGGTACAGTACTGGTGCAGATGGGTCTGTCACTGTGTAACACTGGGGTACAGTACCGGTGGGGATGGATCTGTCACCGTATAACACTGGGGTACAGTACCGGTGGGAATGGTCTGTCACTGTGTAACACTGGGTTACAGTACTGGTGGGGATGGGTCTGTCACTGTGTAACACTGGGGTACAGTACTGGTGGGGACTGGTCTGTCACTGTATAACACTGGGGTACAGTACTGGTGGGGATGGGTCAGTCACTGTATGACACTGGGATACAGTACCGGTGGGAATGGGTCTGTCACTGTATAACACTGGGGTACAGTATTGGTGGGGACGGGCCTGTCACTGTGTAACACTGGGGTACAGTACTGGTGGGGATGGGTCTGTCACTGTGTAACACTGGGGTACAGTACTGGTGGGGATGGGTCTGTCACTGTATAACATTGGGGAACACTACTGGTGGGGATGGGTCTGTCACTCTGTAACACTGGGGTACTGTACTGGTGGGGATAGGTCTGGCACTGTGTAACACTGGGGTACAGTACCGGTGGGGATGGGTCTGTCACTGTATAACACTGGGGTACAGTACTGCTGGGGATGGGTCTGTCACTGTATAACATTGGGTTACACTACTGGTGGGGATGGGTCTGTCACTGGATAACACTGGACACAGTACTGGTGCGGACTGGTCTGTCACTGTATAACACTGGGGTACAGTACTGGTGGGAATGGTCTGTCACTGTGTAACACTGGGGTACAGTACCAGTGGGGATGGGTCTGTCACTGTGTAACACTGGGGTACACTACCGGAGGGGATGGGTCTGTCACTGTGTAACACTGGGGTACAGTACTGGTGGGGATGGGTCTGTCACTGTATAACACTGGGGTACAGTATTGGTGGGGACGGGTCTGTCACTGTATAACACTGGGGTACAGTACTGGTGGGGATGGGTCAGTCACTGTATAACACTGGGATACGGTACCGGTGGGGATGGGTCTGTCACTGTGTAACACTGGGGTACAGTATTGGTGGGGACGGGTCTGTCACTGTATAACACTGGGGTACAGTACTGGTGGGGATGGGTCTGTCACTGTATAACATTCGGGAACACTACTGGTGGGGATGGGTCTGTCACTGTGTAACACTGGGGTACAGTACTGGTGGGGATGGGTCTGTCACTGTGTAACACTGGGGTACAGTACTGGTGGGGATGGGTCTGTCACTGGATAACTCTGGACACAGTACTGGTGCGGACTGGTCTGTCACTGTATAACACTGGGGTACAGTACTGGTGGGGACGGGCCTGTCACTGTGTAACGCTGAGGTACAGTATTGTGGGGATGGGTCTGTTCCTGTGTAACACTGGGGTACAGTACTGGTGGGGATTGGTCAGTCACTGTGTAACACTGGGGTACAGTACTGGTGGGGATGGGTCTGTCACTGTGTAACACTGGGGTACAGTACTGGTGGGGATGGGTCTGTCACTGTGTAACACTGGGGTACAGTACCGGAGGGAATGGGTCTGTCACTGTGTAACACTGGGGTACAGTACTGGTGGGAATGGGTCTGTCACTGTGTAACACTGGGGTACAGTACTGTGGGGACAGGTCTGTCACTATAACACTGGGGTACAGTACTGGTGGGGATGGGTCTGTCACTGTGTAACACTGGGGTACAGTACTGGTGGGGATGGGTCAGTCACTGTAATATGGGAACAATACTGGTGGGGATGGGTCTGTCACTGTGTAACACTGGGGTACAGTACTGGTGGGGATGGGTCTGTCACTGTATAACATTGGGGAACACTACTGGTGGGGATGGGTCTGTCACTCTGTAACACTGGGGTACAGTACTGGTGGGGATGGGTCTGTCACTGTGTAACACAGTGGTACAGTACTGGTGGGGATAGGTCTGGCACTGTGTAACACTGGGGTACAGTACTGGTGGGGACGGGCCTGTCACTGTGTAACACTGGGGTACAGTACTGGTGGGGATGGGTCTGTCACTGTATAGCATTGGGGAACACTACTGGTGGGGATGGGTCTGTCACTGTGTAACACTGGGGTACAGTATTGGTGGGGATGGGTCTGTCACTGTGTAACACTGGGGTACAGTACTGGTGGGGATGGGTCTGTCACTGTGTAACATTGGGGTACACTACTGGTGGGGATGGGTCTGTCACTGGATAACACTGGACACAGTACTGGTGCGGACTGGTCTGTCACTGTATAACACTGGGGTACAGTACTGGTGGGAATGGTCTGTCACTGTGTAACACTGGGGTACAGTACCAGTGGGGATGGGTCTGTCACTGTATAACACTGGGGTACAGTATTGGTGGGGATGGGTCAGTCACTGTGTAACACTGGGGTACACTACCGGAGGGGATGGGTCTGTCACTGTGTAACACTGGGGTACAGTACTGGTGGGGATGGGTCTGTCACTGTATAACACTGGGGTACAGTATTGGTGGGGACGGGTCTGTCACTGTATAACACTGGGGTACAGTACTGGTGGGGATGGGTCAGTCACTGTATAACACTGGGATACGGTACCGGTGGGGATGGGTCTGTCACTGTGTAACACTGGGGTACAGTATTGGTGGGGACGGGTCTGTCACTGTATAACACTGGGGTACAGTACTGGTGGGGATGGGTCAGTCACTGTATAACACTGGGATACGGTACCGGTGGGGATGGGTCTGTCACTGTGTAACACTGGGGTACAGTATTGGTGGGGACGGGCCTGTCACTGTGTAACGCTGGGGAACAGTATTGTGGGGATGGGTCTGTTCCTGTGTAACACTGGGGTACAGTACTGGTGGGGATTGGTCAGTCACTGTGTAACACTGGGGTACAGTACTGGTGGGGATGGGTCTGTCACTGTGTAACACTGGGGTACAGTACTGGTGGGGATGGGTCTGTCACTGTGTAACACTGGGGTACAGTACCGGAGGGAATGGGTCTGTCACTGTGTAACACTGGGGTACAGTACTGGTGGGGATGGGTCTGTCACTGTATAACACTGGGGTACAGTACTGGTGCAGATGGGTCTGTCACTGTGTAACACTGGGGTACAGTACCGGTGGTGATGGATCTGTCACCGTATAACACTGGGGTACAGCACCGGTGGGAATGGTCTGTCACTGTGTAACACTGGGTTACAGTACTGGTGGGGATGGGTCTGTCACTGTGTAACACTGGGGTACAGTACTGGTGGGGACTGGTCTGTCACTGTATAAAACTGGGGTACAGTACTGGTGGGGATGGGTCAGTCACTGTATGACACTGGGATACAGTACCGGTGGGAATGGGTCTGTCACTGTATAACACTGGGGTACAGTATTGGTGGGGACGGGCCTGCCACTGTGTAACACTGGGGTACAGTACTGGTGGGGATGGGTCTGTCACTGTGTAACACTGGGGTACAGTACTGGTGGGGATGGGTCTGTCACTGTATAACATTGGGGAACACTACTGGTGGGGATGGGTCTGTCACTCTGTAACACTGGGGTACTGTACTGGTGGGGATAGGTCTGGCACTGTGTAACACTGGGGTACAGTACCGGTGGGGATGGGTCTGTCACTGTATAACACTGGGGTACAGTACTGCTGGGGATGGGTCTGTCACTGTATAACATTGGGTACACTACTGGTGGGGATGGGTCTGTCACTGGATAACACTGGACACAGTACTGGTGCGGACTGGTCTGTCACTGTATAACACTGGGGTACAGTACTGGTGGGAATGGTCTGTCACTGTGTAACACTGGGGTACAGTACCAGTGGGGATGGGTCTGTCACTGTGTAACACTGGGGTACACTACCGGAGGGGATGGGTCTGTCACTGTGTAACACTGGGGTACAGTACTGGTGGGGATGGGTCTGTCACTGTATAACATTGGGGAACACTACTGGTGGGGATGGGTCTGTCACTGTGTAACACTGGGGTACAGTACTGGTGGGGATGGGTCTGTCACTGTGTAACACTGGGGTACAGTACTGGTGGGGATGGGTCTGTCACTGTGTAACATTGGGGTACACTACTGGTGGGGATGGGTCTGTCACTGGATAACACTGGACACAGTACTGGTGCGGACTGGTCTGTCACTGTATAACACTGGGGTACAGTACTGGTGGGGACGGGCCTGTCACTGTGTAACGCTGGGGTACAGTATTGTGGGGATGGGTCTGTTCCTGTGTAACACTGGGGTACAGTACTGGTGGGGATTGGTCAGTCACTGTGTAACACTGGGGTACAGTACTGGTGGGGATGGGTCTGTCACTGTGTAACACTGGGGTACAGTACTGGTGGGGATGGGTCTGTCACTGTTTAACACTGGGGTACAGTACCGGAGGGAATGGGTCTGTCACTGTGTAACACTGGGGTACAGTACTGGTGGGAATGGGTCTGTCACTGTGTAACACTGGGGTACAGTACTGTGGGGACAGGTCTGTCACTATAACACTGGGGTACAGTACTGGTGGGGATGGGTCAGTCACTGTATAACACTGGGATACGGTACCGGTGGGGATGGGTCTGTCACTGTGTAACACTGGGGTACAGTATTGGTGGGGACGGGTCTGTCACTGTATAACACTGGGGTACAGTACTGGTGGGGATGGGTCAGTCACTGTATAACACTGGGATACGGTACCGGTGGGGATGGGTCTGTCACTGTGTAACACTGGGGTACAGTACTGGTGGGGATGGGTCTGTCACTGTGTAACACTGGGGTACAGTACCGGAGGGAATGGGTCTGTCACTGTGTAACACTGGGGTACAGTACTGGTGGGGATGGGTCTGTCACTGTATAACACTGGGGTACAGTACTGGTGCAGATGGGTCTGTCACTGTGTAACACTGGGGTACAGTACCGGTGGGGATGGATCTGTCACCGTATAACACTGGGGTACAGTACCGGTGGGAATGGTCTGTCACTGTGTAACACTGGGTTACAGTACTGGTGGGGATGGGTCTGTCACTGTGTAACACTGGGGTACAGTACTGGTGGGGACTGGTCTGTCACTGTATAACACTGGGGTACAGTACTGGTGGGGATGGGTCAGTCACTGTATGACACTGGGATACAGTACCGGTGGGAATGGGTCTCTCACTGTATAACACTGGGGTACAGTATTGGTGGGGACGGGCCTGTCACTGTGTAACACTGGGGTACAGTACTGGTGGGGATGGGTCTGTCACTGTGTAACACTGGGGTACAGTACTGGTGGGGATGGGTCTGTCACTGTATAACATTGGGGAACACTACTGGTGGGGATGGGTCTGTCACTCTGTAACACTGGGGTACTGTACTGGTGGGGATAGGTCTGGCACTGTGTAACACTGGGGTACAGTACCGGTGGGGATGGGTCTGTCACTGTATAACACTGGGGTACAGTACTGCTGGGGATGGGTCTGTCACTGTATAACATTGGGGTACACTACTGGTGGGGATGGGTCTGTCACTGGATAACACTGGACACAGTACTGGTGCGGACTGGTCTGTCACTGTATAACACTGGGGTACAGTACTGGTGGGAATGGTCTGTCACTGTGTAACACTGGGGTACAGTACCAGTGGGGATGGGTCTGTCACTGTGTAACACTGGGGTACACTACCGGAGGGGATGGGTCTGTCACTGTGTAACACTGGGGTACAGTACTGGTGGGGATGGGTCTGTCACTGTATAACACTGGGGTACAGTATTGGTGGGGACGGGTCTGTCACTGTATAACACTGGGGTACAGTACTGGTGGGGATGGGTCAGTCACTGTATAACACTGGGATACGGTACCGGTGGGGATGGGTCTGTCACGGTGTAACACTGGGGTACAGTATTGGTGGGGACGGGTCTGTCACTGTATAACACTGGGGTACAGTACTGGTGGGGATGGGTCTGTCACTGTATAACATTGGGGAACACTACTGGTGGGGATGGGTCTGTCACTGTGTAACACTGGGGTACAGTACTGGTGGGGATGGGTCTGTCACTGTGTAACACTGGGGTACAGTACTGGTGGGGATGGGTCTGTCACTGTGTAACATTGGGGTACACTACTGGTGGGGATGGGTCTGTCACTGGATAACACTGGACACAGTACTGGTGCGGACTGGTCTGTCACTGTATAACACTGGGGTACAGTACTGGTGGGGACGGGCCTGTCACTGTGTAACGCTGGGGTACAGTATTGTGGGGATGGGTCTGTCACTGTATAACACTGGGGTACAGTACTGGTGGGGATGGGTCAGTCACTGTATAACACTGGGATACGGTACCGGTGGGGATGGGTCTGTCACTGTGTAACACTGGGGTACAGTATTGGTGGGGACGGGCCTGTCACTGTGTAACGCTGGGGTACAGTATTGTGGGGATGGGTCTGTTCCTGTGTAACACTGGGGTACAGTACTGGTGGGGATTGGTCAGTCAATGTGTAACACTGGGGTACAGTACTGGTGGGGACGGGTCTGTCACTGTGTAACACTGAGGTACAGTACTGGTGGGGACGGGTCTGTCACTGTGTAACACTGGGGTACAGTACTGGTGGGGATGGGTCTGTCACTGTGTAACACTGGGGTACAGTACTGGTGGGGATGGGTCTGTCACTGTGTAACACTGGGGTACAGTACTGGTGGGGATGGGTCTGTCACTGTATAACATTGGGGAACACTACTGGTGGGGATGGGTCTGTCACTCTGTAACACTGGGGTACAGTACTGGTGGGGATGGGTCTGTCACTGTGTAACACAGTGGTACAGTACTGGTGGGGATAGGTCTGGCACTGTGTAACACTGGGGTACAGTACTGGTGGGGACGGGCCTGTCACTGTGTAACACTGGGGTACAGTACTGGTGGGGATGGGTCTGTCACTGTATAACATTGGGGAACACTACTGGTGGGGATGGGTCTGTCACTGTGTAACACTGGGGTACAGTACTGGTGGGGATGGGTCTGTCACTGTGTAACACTGGGGTACAGTACTGGTGGGGATGGGTCTGTCACTGTGTAACATTGGGGTACACTACTGGTGGGGATGGGTCTGTCACTGGATAACACTGGACACAGTACTGGTGCGGACTGGTCTGTCACTGTATAACACTGGGGTACAGTACTGGTGGGAATGGTCTGTCACTGTGTAACACTGGGGTACAGTACCAGTGGGGATGGGTCTGTCACTGTGTAACACTGGGGTACACTACCGGAGGGGATGGGTCTGTCACTGTGTAACACTGGGGTACAGTACTGGTGGGGATGGGTCTGTCACTGTATAACACTGGGGTACAGTATTGGTGGGGACGGGTCTGTCACTGTATAACACTGGGGTACAGTACTGGTGGGGATGGGTCAGTCACTGTATAACACTGGGATACGGTACCGGTGGGGATGGGTCTGTCACTGTGTAACACTGGGGTACAGTATTGGTGGGGACGGGTCTGTCACTGTATAACACTGGGGTACAGTACTGGTGGGGATGGGTCAGTCACTGTATAACACTGGGATACGGTACCGGTGGGGATGGGTCTGTCACTGTGTAACACTGGGGTACAGTATTGGTGGGGACGGGCCTGTCACTGTGTAACGCTGGGGTACAGTATTGTGGGGATGGGTCTGTTCCTGTGTAACACTGGGGTACAGTACTGGTGGGGATTGGTCAGTCACTGTGTAACACTGGGGTACAGTACTGGTGGGGATGGGTCTGTCACTGTGTAACACTGGGGTACATTACCGGAGGGAATGGGTCTGTCACTGTGTAACACTGGGGTACAGTACTGGTGGGAATGGGTCTGTCACTGTGTAACACTGGGGTACAGTACTGTGGGGACAGGTCTGTCACTATAACACTGGGGTACAGTACTGGTGGGGATGGGTCTGTCACTGTGTAACACTGGGGTACAGTACTGGTGGGGATGGGTCAGTCACTGTAATATGTGAACAATACTGGTGGGGATGGGTCTGTCACTCTGTAACACTGGGGTACAGTACTGGTGGGGATAGGTCTGGCACTGTGTAACACTGGGGTACAGTACTGGTAGGGACGGGCCTGTCACTGTGTAACACTGGGGTACAGTACTGGTGGGGATGGGTCTGTCACTGTATAACATTGGGGAACACTACTGGTGAGGATGGGTCTGTCACTGTGTAACACTGGGGTACAGTACTGGTGGGGATGGGTCTGTCACTGTGTAACACTGGGGTACAGTACTGGTGGGGATGGGTCTGTCACTGTGTAACACTGGGGTACAGTACTGGTGGGGATGGGTCTGTCACTGTATAACATTGGGGTACACTACTGGTGGGGATGGGTCTGTCACTGTGTAAAACTGGGGTACAATACTGGTGGGGACGGGTCAGTCACTGTGTAACACTGGGGTATGGTACTGGTGGGGATGGGTCTGTCACTGTGTAACACTGGGGTACAGTACTGGTGGGGATGGGTCTGTCACTATATAACACTGGAATACAATACCGGTGGGGATGGGTCTG
>NW_027277206.1:0-30706 GCF_030028105.1 Mobula birostris
TGAGTGCACAAAAACATGGCGATATTACGGGTGGTATGAGAGGTGCGCGTAAACACAGCGATATAGGGGAAAAGTATGAGGTACACAAAAACTTGGCATTACAGGGAAGCATCAGAGGTACCAGAAAACACAGCGATGTAGTGGAATACATGGGAGGTGCGCGAAACAGGACAATATAGTGGAAGCTATGGATGTGCACGAAAACAGGGCGATATAGGGGAAGGTATGAGAGGTGCGCGAAAACACAGCGATATAGGGGACGCATGGGAACATGCGCAAAAACACAGTGATATAGGGGAAGATATGAGAGGTGTGCGAGAACACGGCGACATAGGGGAAATTATGAGAGGTGTGCGAAACAGGGCGATACGGAGAATGTATCAGACGTGCGAGAAAACACAGCGATGTAGAGGGAAGTATTGAGCGGAGCGAAAACATAGCGATCTAGGTGTAGACATGAGAGGTGCGCAAAACACGGCGATATGGGGGAAGCTATGAGAGGTGAGCAAAAACACGGCGATACAGGGGAAGCTATGAGAGGTGAGCAATAACAACATGATAAAGGTGAATCTATGGGATGTGTGCGAAAAGACATTGATATAGGGGAAGCTATGAGACGTGCGCCAGGCACTGCGATATGGAGGGAGGTATGAGAGGTGCACGAAAGCACAGCGATATAGGGGAAGGTATGGAAGGTGCTCGAAGCAGGGTGATATAGATGAAGTTATGAGAGGTATGCGAAGGCTCAGCAATATAGGGGATGTTATGGAAGGTGCGCGAAAACACAGCGATATAGAGGACGTTATGAGATGTGCATGAAAACACGGCGATATAGGGGAAGGTATGAGAGGTGCGCGAAGGCACAACGATATAGGGAATGTTATGGGAGGTGCACGAATACACAGCGAAATAGGGGACGTTATGAGATGTGCATGAAAAGACAGCGATATAGGGAAGGTATGAGAGGTGCACGAAAACGCAGCGATACCAGGGAAGTTATTGGAGGTGCACGAAAACAGGGCAATATAGAGGAAGGTGATAGAGGTGCACGAAAACTCAGCGATATAAGGGAAGGTATAGGAGGTGCGTGAAAACAGGGCGATATAGGGGAAGGTATGGAGGTGCACGAAGGCACAGCAATATAGGGATGCTATGGGAGGTGCGTGAAAACATAGTAATATAGAGGAAGGTATGAGGTGTGCATAAAAACGCGGCGATATACGGGGTGGTATGAGAGGTGCGCGTCAACACAGCCATATAGGGGAAATTATGAGAGGTGAGCGAAAACTTGGTATAACAGGGGAATGCATCAGAGGTGCCAGAAAACACAGCGTTGTAGAGCAAAAACATGAGAGGTGCGCGAAAACAGGGCAATATAGTGGAAGCTATGGGATGTGCAAAAAAAACAGGGCGATATAGGGGAAGGTATGAGAGGTGCGCGAAAACACAGCGATATAGGGGACGCAATGGGACGTGCCGCGAAAGCACAGTGATACAGGGGAAGTTATGAGAAGTGTGCGAGAAACACGGCGATATAGGGGAAAATATGAGAGGTGTGCAAAACACGGCGATACGGGGAGAATGTATCAAGATGTGCGAGAAAACACAGCGATATAGGGGAAGTATTGAGAAGAGCGAAACATAGCGATCTAGGTGAAGACATGAGAGGTGCGCGAAAACACGGCGATACAGGAGAATGTATCAGATGTGCGAGAAAACACAGCGATATAGGGGAAGTATTGAGAAGAGCGAAAACATAGCGATCTCGGTGAAGACATGAGAGGTGCGCGAAAACATGGCGATATATGGGAAGCTATAAGAGGTGAGCAAAAACACGGCGATACATGGGAAGCTATGAGAGGTGAGCAATAACACAGCAATAAAGGTGAAGGTATGAGAGGTGCGCAATGCACAGCGATATAGGGGATGCTATGGGAGGTGCGTGAATACACACGATATAGGGGACGTGATGAGATGTGCATGAAAACACAGCGATATTAGGGAAGGTATGAGAGGTGCACAAAAACACAGCGATATAGGAGAATTTATGAGAGGTGTGTGAAAACACAGCGATATATTGGAAGGTATGAAAGGTGCACAAAAACACAGCGATATAGGGGAAGGAATGCGAGGTGCGCGAAGTCACAGCGATATAGGGGATGCTATGGGATGTGCGTGAATACACACGATATAGGAGACGTGATGAGATGTGCATGAAAACGCAGCGATATTACGGAAGGTATGAGAGGTGCACAAAAACACTGCGATATAGGAGAAGTTATGAGATGTGTGCGATAACACAGCGATATAGGGGAAGGTATGTAAGGTGCATGAAAATGCAGCGATATAGGGGAACGAATGGGAGGTGCACGAATACACAGCGATATAGGGGACGTTATGAGATGTGCATAAAAACACGGCAATATAGGGGAAGTTATGAGAGGTGTGCAATAATACAGCAATATAGGAGAAGTTATTAGAGGTGCGTGAAAACACTGTGATATAGGGGGAGGTATGAGAGGTACACGAAAACACAGCGATACAGGGGAAGGTATGAGAGGAACGAAAACATAGCGATCTCGGTGAAGACATGAGAGGTGCGCGAAAACACGGCGATATAGGGGAAGATATGAGAGGTGACCAAAAACACGGCGATACAGGGGAAGCTCTGAGAGGTGAACAATAACACAGCGATAAAGGTGAATCTATGGGATGTGCGCGAAAAAACAGTGATATAGGGGAAGGTATGAGAAGTGCATAAAAACATGGCGATATAGGAGGAGGTATGAGAGGTGCGCGTAAACACGGCGATATAGGGGAAAGCATGAGAGGTGCGCGAAAACTTGGCGTTACAGGGGAGTGCATTAGAGGTGCCAGAAAACACAGAGATGTAGTGGAAGACATGAGAGGTGCGCGAAAACAGGGCAATATAGTGGAAGGTATGCGATGTGCGCGAAAACAGGGCGATATAGGGGAAGGTATGAGAGGTGCGCGAAAACACAGCGATATAGGGGACGCTATGGGACCTGCGCAAAAACACAGTGATATAGGGGAAGATATGAGAGGTGTGCGAGAACACGGCGATATAGGGGAAATTATGTGAAGTGTGCGAAAACACGGCGATACTGGAGAATGTAACAATTGTGCAAGAGAAAACAGCGATATAGAGGAAGTATTGAGAGGAACGAAAACATAGCGATCTAGGTGAAGACATGAGAGATGAGCAAAAACACGGCGATACAGGGGAAGCTATGAGAGGTGAGCAATTACACAGAGATAAGGCTGAATCTATGGGATGTGCGCGAAAAGACAGCGATATAGGGGAAGCTATGAGAGGTGCGTAAGGCAAGGCGATATAGGGGATGCTATGGGAGGTGCGCGAATACACAACGATATAGGGGACATGATGAAATGTGCATGAAAACTAAGCGAGATTAGGGAAGGTATGAGAGGTGCACAAAAACACAGTGATATAGGAGAAGTTATAAGAGATGTGTGAAAACACAGCGTTATAGTGGAAGGTATGAAAGGTGCACGAAAGCACAGCGATATAGGGGATACTATGGCAGGTGCACGAATACACAGCGATATATGGGACATTAAGAGATGTGCATGACAACACGGCGATATTGGGGAAGCCATGAGAGGTGCGCAAAAATACGGCGATATAGGAGAAATTATGAGAGGTGTGTGAAAACACAGCGATATAGGGGAAGGTATGAGAGGTGCAAGAAAACAGCGATATAGGTGAAGGAATGGGAGGTGCGCGAATGCACAGCGATATAGGGGATGCTATGGGAGGTGCGCGAACACACAGCGATATAGGGGATGTTATGAGATGTGCATAACAACACGGCGATATAGGGGAAGTTATGAGAGGTGAGCAATAACACAGCGATAAAGGTGAATCTATGGGATGTGCACGAAAAGACAGCGATATAGGGGAAGGGATGAGAGGTGCGCAAGGCACAGCGATATAGGGGGAGGTATGAGAGGTGCGCAAAAACACAGCGATGTAGGCGAAACCATGGGAGGTGCGCGGGAAACAGGACGATATAGGGGAAGGTATGAGTGGTGCGTGAAGGCACAGCGATACAAGGGATGCTATGGGAGGTGCGTGAATACACAGAGACATAGGGTACGTTATGAGATGTGCATGAAAACACGTCGATATTGGGGAAGCCATGAGAGGTGTGCGAAAATACAGCGATATAGGGGACGGTATGGGAGGTGTGTGAAAACAGGGCGACATAGGGGAAGATATGAGAGGTGCGCGAAGGCATAGCGATATAGGGGATGCTATGGCAGGTACGCGAATACACAGCGATACATGGGACGTTAAGAGATGTGCATGAAAACACGGCGATATTGGGGAAGCCAATGAGAGGTGCGCAAAAATATGGCAAAATAGGAGGAATTATGAGAGGTGTGTGAAAACACAGCGATATAGGGGGAGGTATGAGAGGTGCATGAAAACACGGCAATATAGGGGAAGGTATAAGAGCTGCGTAAAAATACAACGATATAGGAGAAGTTATGAGAGGTGCATGAAAACACAGCGATATAAGGGATGGTATGAAAGGTGCACGAAAACATAGCGATATTGGGGAAGGTATGGGAGGTGCGCGAAAAGAGGGCGATATAGGGGAAGTTATGAGAGGTGCGCGAAGGCACAGCGATATAGGGGATACTATGAGAGGTGCGCGAAAACACCGTGATATTTGGGAAGACATGAGAGCTGCGCAAAACAGGGCAATAAAGTGGAATCTATGGGATGTGCGCGAAACCGCGGCGATACAGGGGAATGTATCAGAGGTGCCAGAAAACACAGCGATATAGGGGACGCTATGGGACATGCGCAAAAAAACAGTGATATAGGGGAAGGTATGAGAGGTGTGCCAGAACACGGCGATATAGGGGAAATTGTAAGAGGTGCGCGAAAACATGGCAATACAGGAGAATGTATCAGAGGTGCGAGAAAACACAGCGATATAGGAGAAGTAATGATAGGAGCGAAAACATAGCGATATAAGGTAAGCTATGAGAGGTGAGCAATAACACAGCGATCAATGTGAAGCTATGGGATGTGCGCGAAAACAGTGATGTAGGCGAAACTATGGGAGGTACGCGAAAACACAGCGATATAGGGGACGGTATGAGATGTGCATGAATACACGGCGATATTGGGGAAGCCATGAGAGGTGCCTGAAAACTCAGCGATATAGGGGAAGGTATGAGAGGTGTGCAAAAACACAGCGATATAGGAGAATTTAAGAGAGGTGCGTGAAAACACAGCGATATAGGGGAAGCTATGAGAGGTGAGCAAAAACGGCGATACAGGGGAAGCTATGAGAGGTGAGCAATAACACAGCGATGATGGTGAATCTATGGGATGTGCGCGTATAGACAGCGATATAGGGGAATGTATGAGAGGTGCGCAAGGCACGTGATATAGGGGATGCTATGGGAGGTGCGTGAATACACAGCGATATAGGGGACGTGATGAGATGTGCATGAAAACGCAGCGATATAGGAGAAGTTATGAGAGGTGTGTGAAAACACAGCGATATACGGGAAGGTATGAGAGGTGCAAGAAAACAGCGATATAGGTGAAGGAATGGCAGGTGTGCGAAAACAGGGCGATATAGGTGAAGGAATGGGAGGTGCGCGAAGGCACAGCGATATAGGGGATGCTATGGGAGGTGCGCGAACACACAGCGATATAGGGGATGTTATGAGATGTGCATAACAACACGGCGATATAGGGGAAGTTATGAGAGGTGCGCAGAAACACGGCGATAAAGGTGAATCTATGGGATGTGCACGAAAAGACAGCGATATAGGGGAAGGAATGAGAGGTGCGCAAGGCACAGCGATATAGGGGGAGGTATGAGAGGTGCGCAAGGCACAGCGATATAGGGGGAGGTATGAGAGGTGCGCAAAAACACAGCGATGTAGGCGAAACCATGGGAGGTGCGCGGGAAACAGGGCGATATAGGGGAAGGTATGAGTGGTGCGTGAAGGCACAGCGATATTGGGGATGCTATGGGAGGTGCGCGAAAACACGGTGATATAGGGGACAGTATGAGATGTGTATGAAAACATGGCGCTATATGGGAAGCTATGAGAGGTGAGCGAGAACACGGCGATATAGAGGAAATTATGAGAGGTGTGCGAAAACACGGCGATATGGGAGAATGTATCAGATGTGCGAGAAAACACAGCGATATAGGGGAAGTATTGAGAGGAGCGAAAACATAGCGATCTAGGTGAAGACATGAGAGGTGCGCGAAAACACTGCGATATAGAGGAAACTATGAGAGGTGAGCAGAAACACGGCGATACAGGGGAAGCTATGAGAGGTGAGCAATTACACAGCGATAAAGGTGAATCTATGGGATGTGCGCGAAAAGACAGCGATATAGGGGAAGGTATGAGAGGTGTGCAATGCACAGCGATATAGGGGATGCTATGGGAGGTGCGTGAATACACACGATATAGGGGACATGATGAGATGCGCATGAAAGCGCAGCGATATTAGGGAAGGTATGAGAGGTGCACAAAAACACAGCGATATAGGAGAAGTTATGAGAGGTGTGTGTAAACACATCTATATAGGGGAAGGTATGAAAGGTGCAAGAAAACACAGCGATATAGGTGAAGGAATGGGAGATGCGCGAAAACAGGGCGATATAAGGGAAGGTATGAGAGGTGCGCGAAGGCACAGCGATATAGGGGATGCTATGGGAGGTGCGTGAATACACAGCGATATAGGGGACGTTATGAGATGTGCATGAAAATGCAATGATATTAGTGAAGGTATGAGAGGTGCACAAAAACACAGCGATATAGGGGAAGGTATGAGATGTGCGCGAAAGCACAGCGATATAGGGGAAGGTATGAGATGTGCATGAATACACGGCGATAGATGGGAAACCATGAGAGGTGTGCGAAAATACAGCGATATAGGGGTAGTTATGAGAGGTGCATGAAAACACAGTGATATAGGGGAAGGTATGAGAGGAGCGCGAAAAAAGGGCGATATAGGGGAAGTTACGAGAGGTGCGTGAAAACCCAGCGATATAGGGGACGTTATGGCATGTGCATGAATACACGGCGATATAGGGGAAGGTATGAGAGGTGCGCGAAGGCACAGCGATATAAGGAATCTTATGGTAGGTGCACGAATACACAGTGAAATAGGGGACGTTATGAGATGTGCATGAAAACACAGTGATATAGGGGAAGGTATGAGAGGTGCACGAAAATGCAGCGATACAAGGGAAGGTATAGGAGGTGCGCGAAAACAGGGCGATATAGGGGAAGGTATGAGAGGTGCTCGAAGGCACTGCGATATAGGGGATGCTATGGGAGGTGCGTGAATACACAGCGATATAGGGGACGTGATGAGATGTGCATGAAAATGCAGCGATATTAGGGAAGTTATGAGAGGTGCACAAAAACACAGTGATATAGGAGAAGTTATGAGATGTGCGTGAAAACACAGCGATATAGGGGAACGTATGAAAGGTGCACGAAAACACAGCGATATAGGGGAAGGAATGGGAGGTGCACGAATACACAGCGATATAGGGGACGTTATGAGATGTGCATAAAAACACAATGATATAAGGGAAGTTATGAGAGGTGCGCAAAAATACAGCAATATAGGAGAAGTTATGAGAGGTGCGTGAAACACAACCATATAGGGGGAGGTATGAGAGGTACACGAAAACGCAGCGATATAAGGGAAGGTATAGAAGGTGCAGGAAAGCAGGGCAATATAGGGGAAGGTAGGAGAGGTGCTCGAAGGCACTGCGATATAGGGGATGCTATGGGAGGTGCGTGAATACACAGCGATATAGGGGATGCTATGGGAGGTGCGTGAATACACAGCGATATAGGGGACGTGATGAGATGTGCATGAAAACGCAGCGATATTAGGGAAGTTATGAGAGGTGCACAAAAACACAGTGATATAGGAGAAGTTATGACAGGTGTGCGAAAACACAGCGATATAGGGGAACGTATGAAAGGTGCACGAAAACACAGCGATATAGGGGAAGGAATGGGAGGTGCACGAATACACAGTGATATAGGGGACGTTATGAGATGTGCATAAAAACACAATGATATAAGGGAAGTTATGAGAGGTGCGCAAAAGTACAGCAATATAGGAGAAGTTATGAGAGGTGCGTGAAAACACAACCATATAGGGGGAGGTATGAGAGGTACACGAAAACGCAGCGATATAAGGGAAGGTATAGAAGGTGCAGGAAAGCAGGGCAATATAGGGGAAAGTATGAGAGGTGCGCGAAAACTTGGCGTTACAGGGGAATGCATCAGAGGTGCCAGAAAACACAGCGATATAGGGGATGCTATGGGACATGCGCAAAAAAACAGTGATATAGGGGACAGTATGAGATGTGTATGAAAGCACGACGATATAGGGGAAGGTATGAGAGGTGTGCAAAAATACAACAATATATGAGAAGTTATTAGAGGTGCGTAAAAACACGGCGATACAGGGGAATGTATCAGAGGTGCGAGAAAACACAGCGATATAGGGGAAGTAATGAGAGGTGAGCAATAACACAACGATGAAGGCGAAGCTATGGGAGGTGCGCGAAAACACAGCGATATAGGGGAAGACATGAGAGCTGAGCGAAAACAGGGCAATATAGTGGAAGCTATGGGATGTGAGCAAAAACAGGACGATATAGGGGAAGGTATGAGAGGTGCACGAAGGCACAGTGATATTGGGGATGCTATGGGAGGTGCGCGAAAACACAGTGATATAGGGTACAGTATGAGATGTGTATGAAAACATGGCGCTATATGGGAAGCTATGAGAGGTGAGCGAGAACACGGCGATATAGGGGCAATTATGAGAGGTGAGCAATCACACAGCGATAAAGATGAATCTATCGGATGTGCGCGAAAAGACATCGATATAGGGGAAGGTATGAGAGGTGCGCAATGCACAGCGATATAGGGCATGCTATGGGAGGTGCGTGAATACACACGATATAGGGGACATGATGAGATGTGCATGAAAACGCAGCGATATTAGGGAAGGTATGAGAGGTGTACAAAAACACAGCGATATAGGAGAAGTTATGAGAGGTGTGCGTAAACACATGTATACAGGGGAAGGTATGAAAGGTGCAAGAAAACACAGCGATATAGGTGAAGGAATGGGAGATGTGCGAAAACAGGGCGATATAAGGGAAGGTGTGAGAGGTGCGCGAAGGCACAGCGATATAAGGGATGCTATGGGAGGTGCGTGAATACACAGCGATATAGGGGACGTTATGAGATGTGCATGAAAATGCAATGATATTAGTGAAGGTATCAGAGGTGCACAAAAACACAGCGATATAGGGGAAGGAATGAGATGTGCGCGAAAGCACAGCGATATAGGGGAAGGTATGAGATGTGCGCGAAAGCACAGCGATATAGGGGAAGGTATGAGATGTGCATGAATACACGGCGATAGATGGGAAACCATGAGAGTTGTGCGAAAATACAGCGATATAGGGGTAGTTATGAGAGGTGCGTGAAAACACAGTGATATAGGGGAAGGTATGAGAGGAGCGCGAAAACAGGGCGATATAGGGGAAGTTATGAGAGGTGCGTGAAAACCCAGCGATATAGGGGACGTTATGACATGTGCATGAAAACACGGCGATATAGGGGAAGGTATGAGAGGTGCACGAAAACGCAGCGATACAAGGGAAGGTATAGGAGGTGCGCGAAAACAGGGCGATATAGGGGAAGGTATGAGAGGTGCTCGAAGGCACAGCGATATAGGGGATGCTATGGGAGGTGCATGAATACACAGCGATATAGGGAACGTGATGAGATGTGCATGAAAACGCAGCGATATTAGGGAAGTTATGAGAACTGCACAAAAACACAGCAATATAGGAGAAGTTATGACAGGTGTGCGAAAACACAGCGATATAGGGGAACGTATGAAAGGTGCACGAAAACACAGCAATATAGGGGAAGGAATGGGAGGTGCACGAATACACAGCGATATAGGGGACATTATGAGATGTGCATAAAAACACAATGATATAAGGGAAGTTATGAGAGGTGCGCAAAAATACAGCAATATAGGGGAAGCTATGAGAGCTGAGCAAAAACATGGCGATGCAGGGGAAGCTTTGAGAGGTAAGCAATAACACAGCGATAAAAGTGAATCTATGGGATGTGCGCGAAAAGACAGCGATATAGGGGAAGGTATGAGAGGTGTGCAATGCAGAGCGATATAGGGGATGCTATGGCGGGTGCATGAATACACAGCGATATAGGGGACGTGATGAGATGTGCATGAAAACGCAGCGATATTAGGGAAGGTATGAGAGGTGCACAAAAACACAGCGATATATGAGAAGTTATGAGAGGTGTGTGAAAACACAGCAATATAGGGGAAGGTATGAAAGGTGCACGAAAACACAGCGATATAGGGGACACAATGGGACGCGCGCGAAAACACAGTGTTATAGGGGAAGGTATGAGAGGTGAGCGAGAACACGGCGATATAGGGGAAATTATGAGAGGTGTGTGAAAACACGGCGATATGGGAGAATGTATCAGATGTGCGAGAAAACACAGCGATATAGAGGAAGTATTGAGAGGAGCGAAAACATAGCGATATAGGGGAAGGAATGAGAGGTGCACGAATACACAGCGATATAGGGGACGTTATGAGATGTGCATAAAAACACAATGATATAAGGGAAGTTATGAGAGGTGCACAAAAATACAGCAATATAGGAGAAGTTATGAGAGGTGCGTGAAAACACAACCATATAGGGGGAGGTATGAGAGGTACACGAAAACGCAGCGATATAAGGGAAGGTATAGAAGGTGCAGGAAAGCAGGGCAATATAGGGGAAAGTATGAGAGGTACACGAAGGCACTGCGATATAGGGGATGTTATGAGAGGTGTGCGTAAACACGGCGTTATAGGGGAAAGTATCAGAGGTGCGCGAAAACTTGGCGTTACAGGGGAATGCATCAGAGGTGCCAGAAAACATAGCGATATAGGGGACGCTATGGGACATGCGCAAAAAAACAGTGATATAGGGGAAGGTATGAGAGGAGTGAGAGAACTCGGCGATATAGGGGAAATTGTAAGAGGTGCGCGAAAACATGGCAATACAGGAGAAAGTATCAGAGGTGCGAGACAACACAGCGATATAGCGGAAGTAATGATAGGAGCGAAAACATAGCGATATAGGTGAAGACATGCGAACTGCGCGAAAACACGGCGATATAGAGTAAGCTATGAGAGGTGAGCAATAACACAGCGATCAAGGTGAAGCTATGGGATGTGCGCGAAAACAGCGATGTAGGCGAAGCTATGGGATGTGCGCAAAAATACAGCGATATAGGGGACGGTATGAGATGTGCATGGATGCATGGCGATATTGGGGAAGCCATGAGAGGTGCCTGAAAACACAGCGATATAGGGGAAGGTATGAGAGGTGTACAAAAACACATAGATACTGGAGAAGTTAAGAGAGGTGCGTGAAAACACAGTGATATAGGGGAAGGTATGAGAGGTGCGCAAAAACACGGCGATACAGGGAAGATATGAGAGGTGAGCAATAACACAGCGATAAAGGTGAATCTATGGGATGTGTGTGAAAAGACAGCGATATAGGGGAAGGTATTGGAGGTGCGCAAGGCACAGCGATATAGGGGGAGGTATGAGAGGTGCGCAAGGCACAGCGATATAGGGGGAGGTATGAGAGGTGCGCAAGGCACAGCGATATAGGGCATGCTATGGGAGGTGCGTGAATACACAGCGATATAGGGGACGTGATGAGATGTGCATAAAAACGCAGTGATATTAGGGAAGGTTTAAGAGCTGTGCAAAAATACAGCGATATAGGAGAAGTTATGAGAGGTGCGTGAAAGCACAGTGATATAAGGGGTGGTATGAGATGTGCACAAAAACACAGCGATATAGGGGAAGGTATGAGAGGTGCACGAAAACACGGCGATATAGGGGAAGTTATGAGAGGTGCGCAAAGGCACAGCGATATAGGGGATGCTATGAGAGGAGCGCAAAAACACTGTGATATTTGGGAAGACAAGAGAGGTGCGCAAAAACAGGGCAATATAGTGAAACCTATGGGATGTGCGCGAAACCACGGCGATACAGGGGAATGTATCAGAGGTGCCAGAAAACACAGCGATATTGGGGACGCTATGGGACATGCGCAAAAAAACAGTGATATAGGGGAAGGTATGAGAGGTGTGCGAGAACACGGCGATATAGGGGAAATTGTAAGAGGTGCGCGAAAACATGGCAATACAGGAGAATGTATCAGAGGTGCGAGAGAGCACAGCGATATACGGGAAGTAATGATAGGAGTGAAAACATAGCGATATAGTTGAAGACATGCGAGGTGCGCGAAAACACGGCGATATAGGGTAAGCTATGAGAGGTGAGCAATAACACAGCGATCAAGGTGAAGCAATGGGATGTGCGCGAAAACAGCGATGTAGGCGAAGCTATGGGAGGTACGCGAAAACACAGCGATATAGGGGACGGTATAGGATGTGCATGGATACACGGCGATATTGGGGAAGCCATGAGAGGTGCCTGAAAACACAGCGATATAGGGGAAGGTATGAGAAGTGTACAAAAACACATAGATACTGGAGAAGTTAAGAGAGGTGCGTGTAAACACAGCGATATAGGGGAAGATATGAGAGGTGCGCAAAAACACGACGATACAGGGGAAGCTATGAGAGGTGAGCAATAACACAGCGATAGAGGTGAATCTATGGGATGTGCCCGAAAAGACAGCGATATAGGGGAAGGTATGAGAGGTCCGCAAGGCACAGCGATATAGGGCATGCTATGGGAGGTGCGTGAATACACAGCGATATAGGGGACGTGATGAGATGTGCATAAAAACGCAGCGATATTAGGGAAGGTATGAGAGGTGTACAAAAACACAGCGATATAAGAGACTTTATGAGAGGTGTGTGAAAACACAGCGATATAGGGGAAGGTATGAGAAGTGCACGAAAACAGCGATATAGGTGAAGGAACGGGAGGTGCGCGAAAACAGGGCGATATAGGTGAAGGAATGGGAGGTGCGCGAAAACAGAACGATATATGGAAGGTATGAGAGGTGCGCGAAGGTACAGCGATATAGGGGATGTTATGAGAGGTGCGCAAAAACACGGCGATGTAGGAGAAGCTATGAGAGGTGAGCAATAACACAGCGATAAAGGTGAATCTATGGGATGTGCGTGAAAAGACATCGATATGGGGGAAGGTATGAGAGGTGTGCGAAAACACAGCGATATAGGGGACGGTATGAGATGTGCATGAATACACGGCGATAGTCGGGAAACTATAAGAGGTGTGCGAAAACACAGCGATATAGGGGAAGTTTGAGAGGTGCGCAAAAACAGGGCGATATAGGGGAAGTTATGAGAGGTGCGTGAAAATCCAGCAATATAGGGGACGTTATGAGATGTGCATGAAAACACGGCGATATAGGGGAAGGTATGAGAGGTGCACAAAGGCACAGCTATATAGGGGATGCTATGGGAGGTGCACGAAAACACAGTGATATAGGGGACGGTATGAGATGTGTATGAAAGCACGACGATATAGGGGAAAGTATGAGAGGTGTGCAAAAATACAACGATATATGAGAAGTTATTAGAGGTGCATAAAAACACGGCGATACAGGGAAATGTATCAGAGGTGCGAGAAAACACAGCGATATAGGGGAAGTAATGAGAGGTGAGCAATAACACAACGATGAAGGCGAAGCTATGGGAGGTGCGCGAAAACACAGCGATATAGGGGAAGACATGAGAGCTGAGCGAAAACAGGGCAATATAGTGTAAGCTATGGGATGTGCGCGAAAACAGCATGATATAGCTGAAGGTATGAGAGGTGCACGAAGGCACAGCAATATTGTGGATGCTATGGGAGGTGCGCGAAAACATGGTGAAATAGGGGACAGTATGAGATGTGTATGAAAACACGGCGCTATATGGGAAGCTATGAGAGGTGCACGAAAGCACGGCGATATAGGGGAAATTATGAGAGGTGCGCGAAAACTTGGCGTTACAGGGGAATGCCTCAGAGGTGCGAGAAAACACAGCGATGTAGGGGAAGACATGAAAGGTGTGCAAAAATAGGGCAATATAGTGGAAGCTATGGGATTTGCGCAAAAACAGGTCGATATAGTGGAAGGTATGAGAGGTGCGCGAAAGCACAGCGATATAGGGGACGCTATCAGACGTGCACAAACACAGTGATATAGGGGAAGGTATGAGAGGAGCCCGAAAACAGGGCGATATAGGGGAAGTTATGAGAGGTGCGTGAAAACCCAGCGATATAGGGGACGTTATGACATGTGCATGAAAACACGGCGATATAGGGGAAGGTATGAGAGGTGCGCGAAGGCACAGCGATATAAGGAATCTTATGGGAGGTGCACGAATACACAGTGAAATAGGGGACGTTATGAGAGGTGCATGAAAACACAGTGATATAGGGGAAGGTATGAGAGGTGCACGAAAACGCAGCGATACAAGGGAAGGTATAGGAGGTGCGCGAAAACAGGGCGATATAGGGGAAGGTATGGGAGGTGCACGAATACACAGCGATATAGGGGACGTTATGAGATGTGCATAAAAACACAATGATATAAGGGAAGTTATGAGAGGTGCGCAAAAATATAGCAATATAGGAGAAGTTATGAGAGGTGCGTGAAAACACAACCATATAGGGGGACGTATGAGAGGTACACGAAAACGCAGCGATATAAGGGAAGGTATAGAAGGTGCAGAAAAGCAGGGCAATATAGGGGAAAGTATGAGAGGTACACGAAGGCACTGCAATATAGGGGATGCTATGAGAGGTGTGCGTAAACACGGCGTTATAGGGGAAAGTATGAGAGGTGCGCGAAAACTTGGCGTTACAGGGGAATGCATCAGAGGTGCCAGAAAACACAGCGATATAGGGGACGCTATGGGACATGCGCAAAAAAACAGTGATATAGGGGAAGGTATGAGAGGAGTGAGAGAACTCGGCGATATAGGGGAAATTGTAAGAGGTGCGCGAAAACATGGCAATACAGGAGAAAGTATCAGAGGTGCGAGACAACACAGCGATATAGGGGAAGTAATGATAGGAGCAAAAACATAGCGATATAGGTGAAGACATGCGAACTGCGCGAAAAATCGGCGATATAGGGTAAGCTATGAGAGGTGAGCAATAACACAGCGATCAAGGTGAAGCTATGGGATGTGCGCGAAAACAGCGATGTAGGCGAAGCTATGGGATGTGCGTGAAAAGACAGCGATATAGGGGACGGTATGAGATGTGCATGGATACACGGCGATATTGGGGAAGCCATGAGAGGTGCCTGAAAACACAGCGATATAGGGGAAGGTATGAGAGGTGTACAAAAACACATAGATACTGGAGAAGTTAAGAGAGGTGCGTGAAAACACAGCGATATAGGGGAAGGTATGAGAGGTGCGCAAAAACAGGGCGATACAGGGGAAGATATGAGAGGTGAGCAATAACACAGCGATAAAGGTGAATCTATGGGATGTGCGCGAAAAGACAGCGATATAGGGGAAGTAATGAGAGGTGCGCAAGGCACAGCGATATAGGGGGAGGTATGAGAGGTGCGCAAGGCACAGCGATATAGGGCATGCTATGGGAGGTGCGTGAATACACAGCGATATAGGGGACGTGATGAGATGTGCATAAAAACGCAGCGATATTAGGGAAGGTATAAGAGCTGCGCAAAAATACAGCGATATAGGAGAAGTTATGAGAGGTGCGTGAAAGCACAGTGATATAAGGGAAGGTATGAGATGTGCACGAAAACACAGCGATATAGCGGAAGGTATGGGAGGTGCACGAAAACACGGTGATATAGGGGAAGTTATGAGAGGTGCGCGAAGGCACAGCGATATAGGGGATGCTATGAGAGGTGCGCGAAAACACCGTGATATTTGGGAAGAGAAGAGAGCTGCGCAAAAACAGGGCAATATAGTGAAACCTATGGGATGTGCGCGAAACCACGGCGATACAGGGGAATGTGTCAGAGGTGCCAGAAAACACAGCGATATTGGGGACGCTATGGGACATGCGCAAAAAAACAGTGATGTAGTGGAAGTTATGAGAGCTGTGCGAGAAAACGGCGATATAGGGGAAATTGTAAGAGGTGCGCGAAAACATGGCAATACAGGAGAATGTATCAGAGGTGCAAGAGAGCACAGCGATATACGGGAAGTAATGATAGGAGCGAAAACATAGCGATATAGTTGAAGACATGCAAGGTGCGCGAAAACACGGTGATATAGGGTAAGCTATGAGAGGTGAGCAATAACACAGCAATCAAGGTGAAGCTATGGATGTGCGCGAAAACAGTGATGTAGGCGAAGCTATGTGAGGTACGCGAAAACACAGCGATATAGGGGACGGTATGAGATGTGCATGGATACATGGCGATATTGGGGAAGCCATGAGAGGTGCCTGAAAACACAGCGATATAGGGGAAGGTATGAGAGGTGTACAAAAACACATAGATACTGGAGAAGTTAAGAGAGGTGCGTGAAAACACAGCGATATAGGGGAAGGTTTGAGAGGTGAGCAATAACACAGCGATAAAGGTGAATCTATGGGATGTGCGCGAAAAGACAGCGATATAGGGGAAGGTATGAGAGGTGCGCAAGGCACAGCGATATAGGGGAAGGTATGAGAGGTGCGCAAGGCGCAGCGATATAGGGCATGCTATGGGAGGTGCGTGAATACACAGCGATATAGAGGACGTGATGAGATGTGCATAAAAACGCAGCGATATTAGGGAATGTATAAGAGCTGTGCAAAAATACAGCGATATAGGAGAAGTTATGAGAGGTGCGTGAAAACACAGCGATATAGGGGAAGGTATGAGAGGTGCGCGAAAACACCGTGATATTTGGGAAGACAAGAGAGGTGCGCAAAAACAGGGCAATATAGTGAAACCTATGGGATGTGCGCGAAACCACGGCGATACAGGGGAATGTATCAGAGGTGCCAGAAAACACAGCGATATTGGGGACGCTATGGGACATGCGCGAAAAAACAGTGATGTAGTGGAAGGTATGAGAGCTGTGCGAGAAAACGGCGATATAGGGGAAATTGTAAGAGGTGTGCGAAAACATGGCAATACAGGAGAATGTATCAGAGGTGCGAGAGAGCACAGCGATATACGGGAAGTAATGATAGGAGCGAAAACATAGCGATATAGTTGAAGACATGCGAGGTGCGTGAAAACACGGCGATATAGGGTAAGCTATGAGAGGTGAGCAATAACACAGCGATCAAGGTGAAGCTATGGGATGTGCGCGAAAACAGTGATGTAGGCGAAGCTATGGGAGGTACGCGAAGACACAGCGATATAGGGGACGGTATGAGATGTGCATGAATACATGGCAATATTGGGGAAGCCATGAGAGGTGCCTGAAAACACAATGATATAGGGGAAGGTATGAGAGGTGTGCAAAAACACAGTGATAGAGGAGAAGTTAAGAGAGGTGCGTGAAAACACAGCGATAAAGGGGAAGATATGAGAGGAGCACGAAAACACAGCGATATCGGGGAAGGTATGGGAGGTGCGCGAAAACACGACGATACAGGGGAAGCTATGAGAGGTGAGTAATAACACAGCGATAAAGGTGAATCTATGGGATGTGCGTGAAAAGACAACGATATAGGGGAAGGTATGAGAGGTGCGCAAGGCACAGCGATATAGGGGAGACTATGGGAGGTGCGTGTATACACAGCGATATAGGGGACGGTATGAGATGTGCATAAAAACACTGCGATATAGGGGAAGTTATGAGAGTTGCGCAATAATACAGCAATATAGGAGAAGTTATTAGAGGTGCGTGAAAACACAGCGATAAAGGGGAAGGTATGGGAGGTGCTTGAAAGCAGGGTGATATAGGGGAAGTTATGAAAGGTGCTTGAAAACCCAGTGATATAGGGGACGTGATGAGATGTGCATGAAAACAGGGCAATATAGGGGAAGGTATGAGAGGTGCGCGAAGGCACAGCGATATAGGGGATGTTATGGGAGGTGCACGAATACACAGCGAAATAGGGGATGATATGAAATGTGCATGAAAACACAGCGATATAGGGGAAGGTATGAGAGTTGTACGAAAAGGCAGCAATATAAGGGAAGGTATGAGATGTGCACGAAAACGCAGCGATACAAGGGAAGGTATAGGAGGTGCGTGAAAACAGGGCGATATAGGGGAAGTTATGAGAGGTGCACGAAGGCACAGCGATATAGGGGATGCTATGTGAGGTGCGCAAAAACAGCAATATAGGAGAAGGTGTGAGATGTGCATAAAAACACAGCTATATAGAGGAAGGAATGGGCGGTGCACGAATACACAGCGATATATGGGACGTGATGAGATATGCATGAAAACGCAGCGATATTAAGGAAGTTATGAGAGGTGTGCAAAAACACAGCGATATAGGGGAACGTATGAAAGGTGCACGAAAACACAGCGATATAGGGGAAGGAATGGGAGGTGCACGAATACACAGCGATATAGGGGACGTTATGAGACGTGCATAAAAACACGGCGATATAGGGGAAGTTATGAGAGGTGCGCAAAAATACAGCAATATAGGAGAAGTTATGAGAGGTGCGTGAAAACACAACGATATAGGGGGAGGTATGAGAGGTACACGAAGATGCAGCGATATAAGGGAAGGTATAGAAGGTGCGGGAAAACAGGGCAATATAGGGAAATGTATGAGAGGTGCACGAAAACGCAGCGATATAATGGAAGGTATAGGAGGTGCGCGAAAACAGGGCGATATAGGGGAAGGTATGAGAGGTGCACGAAGGCACAGCGATATAAGGGATGCTATGGGAGGTGCGCAAAAACACAGCAATATAGGAGACGGTATGAGATGTGCATAAAAACATGGCGATATAGGGGGAGGTATGAGAGGTGTGCGAGACAACACGGCGATATAGGGGAAAGTATGAGAGCTGCGCGAAAACTTGGCGTTACAGGGGAATGCATCAGAGGTGCCAGAAAACACAGCGATGTAGTGGAAGACATGAGAGGTGCGCAAAAACAGGGCAATGAGGTGGAAGGTATCGGATGTGCGCGAAAACAGGGCGATATTGGGGAAGGTATGAGAGGTGCGCGAAAACACAGCGAAATGGGGACGCTATGGGACGTGCGCGAAAACACAGTGATATAGGGGAAGGTATGAGAGGTGTGCGAGAACACGGCGATATAAGGGAAATTATGTGAGGTGTGCGACAACACGGCGATACGGGAGAATGTATCAATTGTGCGAGACAACACAGCGATATAGGGGAAGTATTGAGAGGAGCGAAAACAGCGATCTAGATAAAGACATGAGAGGTGAGCAAAAACACGGTGATACAGGGGAAGCTATGAGAGGTGAGCAATAACACAGCGATAAAGCTGAATATATGGGATGTGCGCGAAAAGACAGCGATATAGGGGAAGCTATGAGAGGTGCGCAAGGCACAGCGATATAGTGGATGCTATGAGAGGTGCGTGAATACACTGCGATATAGGGTACGTGATGAGATTTGCATGAAAACTCAGCGATATTAGAGAAGTTATGAGAGGTGCACAAAAACACAGTGATATAGGAGAAGTTATGAGATGTGCGTGAAAACACAGAGATATATGGGGAGGTATGAGAGGTACACGAAAATGCAGCGATATAAGGGAAGGTATAGGAGGTGCGCAAAAACAGGGCGATATAGGGGAAGGTATGAGAGGTGCACGAAGGCACAGCGATATAGCGGATGCTATGGGAGGTGCGTGAAAACACAGTTATATAGGGGACGGTATGAGATGTGCATAAAAACACGGCGATATAGGGGAAGTTATGAGAGTTGCGCAATAATACAGCAATATAGGAGAAGTTATTAGAGGTGCGTGAAAACACAACGATATAGGGGAGGTATGAGAGGTACACGAAAACACAGCGATATAGGGGAAGGTATGACAGGTGCGCAATGGCACAGCGATATAGGTGATGTTATGGGAGGTGCGCGAATACACAGCGAAATAGGGGACGTTATGAAATGTGCATGAAAACACTGCGATATAGGGGAAGGTATGAGAGGTGCACGAAAACGCAGCGATATAAGGGAAGGTATAGGAGGTGCGCGAAAACAGGGCAATATAGGGGAAGTTATGAGAGGTGCACGAAAATGCAGCAAAATAAGGGAAGGTATAGGAGGTGCGCGAAAACAGGGCGATTTAGGGGAAAGTATGAGAGGTGCACGAAGGCATAGCGATGTAGCGGATGCTATGGGAGGTGCGTGAAAACACTGTTATATAGGGGACGGTATGAGATGTGCATAAAAACACGGCGATATAGGGGAAGTTATGAGAGTTGCGCAATAATACAGCAATATAGGAGAAGTTATTAGAGGTGCGTGAAAACACAGCGATATAGGGGGAGGTATGAGAGGTACACCAAAACACAGCAATATAGGGGAAGGTATGGGAGGTGCTCGAAAGCAGGGTGATATAGGGGAAGCTATGAGAGGTGCGTGAAAACTCAGCTATATAGGGGACGTTACGAGATGTGCATGAAAATACGGCGATATAGGGGAAGGTATGACAGGTGCGCAAAGGCACAGCGATATAGGTGATGTTATGGGAGGTGCATGAATACACAGTGATATAGGGGACGTTATGAGATGTGCATGAAAACACAGCGATATAGGGGAAGTTATGAGAGGTGCACAAAAACGCAGCAAAATAAGGGAAGGTATAGGAGGTGCGCGAAAACAGGGCGATTTAGGGGAAGGTATGAGAGGTGCACGAAGGCACAGCGATATAGGGGATGCTATGGGAGTTGCGCGAATACACAGCGATATAGGAGAAGGTATGAGATGTGCATAAAAACATGGCGATATAGGGGGAGGTATGAGAGGTGCGCGTAAGCACGGTGATATAGGGGAAAGTATGAGAGGTGCGCGAAAACTTGGCGTTACAGGGGAATGCATCAGAGGTGCCAGAAAACACAGCGATGTAGTGGAATACATGAGAGGTGCACGAAAACAGGGCAATATAGTGGAAGCTATGGGATGTGCATGAAAACACAGTGATATAGGGGAAGGTATGAGAGGTTGCGAGGACACAGCGATATAGGGGAAATTATGAGAGGTGTGCGAAAACACGGCGATACGGAAGAATGTATCAGATGTGCGAGAAAACACAGCGATATAGGGGAAGTATTGAGAGGAGCGAAAACATAGCAATCTAGGTGACGTCATGAGAGGTGCGAGAAAACACGGCGATATATGGGAGCTATGAGAGGTGAGCAATAACACAGTGATAAAGCTGAATCTATGGGATGTGCGCGAAAAGACAGTGATATAGGGGAAGGTATGAGAGGTGCGCAATGCACAGTGATATAGGGGATGCTATGGGAGGTGCGTGAATACACACGATATAGGGGACATGATGAGATGTGCATGAAAACGCAGCGATATTAGGGAAGGAATGAGAGGTGCTCAAAAACACAGCGATATAGGAGAAGTTATGAGAGGTGTGTGAAAACACAGCTATATGGGGGAAGGTATGAGAGGTGCACGAAAACACAGCGATATAGGGGAAGGTATGAGATGTGCATGAATACACGGCGATAGACGGGAAACCATGAGAGGTGCGCGAAAACACTGCGATATAGGGGACGCTATGGGACCTGCGCGAAAACACAGTGATATAGGGGAAGGTATGAGAGGTGTGCGAGAACACGGCGATATAGGGGAAATTATGAGAAGTGTGCGAAAGCACGGCGATTCGGGAGAATGTAACAATTGTGCGAGAGAACACAGCGATATAGGGGAAGTATTGAGAGGAGCGAAAACATAGCGATCTAGGTGAAGACATGAGAGGTGAGCAAAAACACAGCGATACAGGGGAAGCTATGAGAGATGAGCAATAACACAGTGATAAGGCTGAATCTATGGGATGTGTGCGAAAAGACAGCGATATAGGGGAAGCTATGAGAGGTGCATAAGGCACAGCGATATAGGGGATGCTATGGGAGGTGCGTGAATGCACAGCGATATAGGGGACGTGATGAGATGCGCATGAAAACGCAGCGATATTAGGGAAGGTATGAGAGGTGCACAAAAACACAGTGATATAGGAGAAGTTATGAGAGCTGTGTGAAAACACAGCGATATAGTGGAAGGTATGAAAGGTGCACGAAAACACAGCGATATAGGGGAAGGAATCGGAGGTGCGCGAAAACAGGGCGATATAGGGGAAGGTATGAAAGGAGCGCGAAGGCACAGCGATATAGGGGATGCTATGGGAGGTGCGCGAGTACACAGCGATATAGGGGACGTTAAGAGATGTGCATGAAAACACGGCGATATTGGGGAAGCCATGAGTGGTGCGCAAAAATACGGCGATATAGGAGAAATTATGAGAGGTGTGTGAAAACACAGCGATATAGGGGGAGGTATGAGAGGTGCACGAAATCACAGCGATATAGTGGAAGTTATGGGAGGTGCTCGAAAACAGGGCGATATAGGGGAAGGTATATGAGGTGTGCGAAGGCACAGCAATATAGGGGATGCTATGGGATGTGTGCGAAAACACAATGATATAGGGGAAGACATCAGAGATGCGCGAAAACACGTTGATACAGGGAACTGTATCAGAAGTGCGAGAACACAGAGCGATATAGGGGAAGTTATGAGAGGTGTGCGAAAACACGGCGATATAGGGGAAGCTATGAGAGGTGCGCAAAAACACAGCGATGTAAGCAAAGCCATGGGAGCTGCGCGAAAACAGAGCGACATTAGGGAATTCATGGGAGGTGTGCGAAGGCACAGCGATATAGGGGATGCTATGGCAGGTGCACGAATACACAGCGATATATGGGAACGTTAAGAGATGTGCATGAAAACACGGCGATATTGGGGAAGCCATGAGTGGTGCGCAAAAATACGGCGATATAGGAGAAATTATGAAAGGTGCGTGAAAACACAGCGATATAGGGGGAGGTATGACAGGTGCATGAAAACACAGAGATATAGGGGAAGGTATGGAAGGTGCGCGAGAACAGTGCGATATAGGGGACGGTATGAGAGGTGTGCGAAGGCACAGCAATATAAGGGATGCTATGGGAGGTGCGTGAATACACAGCGATATAGGGGACGTTATGAGATGTGCATGAAAACACGGCAATATAGGGGAAGGTATAAGAGCTGCGCAAAAATACAGCGATATCGGAGAATTTATGAGAGGTGTACGAAACACAGCGATATTTGGGAAGGTATGGGAGGTGTGCCAGAACACGGCGATATAGGGGAAATTGTAAGAGGTGCGTAAAAACATGACAATACAGAAGAATGTATCAGAGGTGCCAGAAAACACAGCGATATAGGGGAAGTAATGATAGGAGTGAAAACATAGCGATATAGGTGAAGACATGCGAGGTGCGCGAAAACATAGCGATATAGAGTAAGCTATGAGAGGTGAGCAATAACACAGCGATCAAGGTGAAGCTATGGGATGTGCGCAAAAACAGCGATGTAGGCGAAACTATTGGAAGTGCGCGAAAACACAGCGATATAGGGGACGGTATGAGATGTGCATGGATACACGGCGATATTGGGGAAGTTATGAGAGGTGCCTGAAAACACAGCGATATAGGGGAAGGTATGAGAGGTGTACAAAAACACAGCGATATAGGAGAAGTTAAGAGAGGTGCGTGAAAACACAGCGATATAGGTGAAGATATGAGAGGAGCACGTAAACACAGCGATATCGGGGAAGGTATGGGAGGTGCGCGAAAACAGGACGATATAGGGGAAGCTATGAGAGGTGAGCAAAAACACGGCGATACAGGGGAAGCTATGAGAGGTGAGCAATAACACAGCGATAAACGTGAATCTAAGGGAGGTGCGTGAATACACAGCGATATAAGGGACGTGATGAGATGTGCATGAAAATGCAACGATATTAGGGAAGGTATGAGAGGTGCACAAAAACACAGCGATATAGGAGAAGTTATGAGAGGTGTGTGAAAACACAGCGATATAGGGGAAGCTATGAGAGGTGCAAGAAAACAGCGATATAAATGAAGGAATGGCAGGTGCGCGAAAACAGGGCGATATAGGTGAAGGAATGGGAGGTGCGTGAAGGCACAGCGATATAGGGGATGCTATGGGAGGTGTGCGAATACACAGCGATATAGGGGATGTTATGAGATGTGCATAACAACACGGCGATATAGGGGTAGTTATGAGAGGTGCGCAAAAACACGGCGATACAGGGGAAGCTATGAGAGGTGCGCAAGGCACAGCGATATAGGGGATGCTATGGGAGTTGCGTGAATACACACCAACGAGACATAGGGGACGTTATGAGATGTGCATGAAAACACGGCGATATTGGGGAAGCCTTGAGAGGTGTGCGAAAATACAGCGATATAGGGGACGGTATGGGAGGTGTGCGAAAACAGGGCGACATAGGGGAAGGTATGAGAGGTGCGCGAAGGCATAGCGATATAAGGGATGATATGGCAGGTGCGCGAATACACAGCGATATATGGGACGTTAAGAGATGTGCATGAAAACACGGCGATATTGGGGAAGCCATGAGAGGTGTGCAAAAATAAGGCAAAATAGGAGGAATTATGAGAGGTGCGTGAAAACACAGCGATATAGGGGGAGGTATGAGAGGTGCATGAAAACACAGAGATATAGGCGAAGGTATGGAAGGTGCGTGAGAACAGGGCGATATAGGGGAAGGTAGGAGAGGTGCACGAAGGCACAGCAATATAAGGGATGTTATGGGAGGTGCGTGAATACACAGCGATATAGGGGACGTTATGAGATGTGCATGAAAACACTGCAATATAGGGGAAGGTATTGAGCTGCGCAAAAATACAGTGATATAGGAGAAGTTATGAGAGGTGCGTGAAAACACAGCGATATAAGGGAAGATATGAAAGGTGCACGAAAAACATAGCGATATTGGGGAAGGTATGGGAGGTGCGCGAAAACGGCGATTAGGGGAAGTTATGAAAGGTGCGCGAAGGCACAGCGATATAGGGGATACTATCAGAGGTGCGTGAAAACTCCGTGATATTTGGGAAGACATGAGAGGTGCGCAAAAACAGGGCAATAAAGTGGAACCTATGGGATGTGTGCGAAGCCACGGCGATACAGGAGAATGTATCAGGGGTGCCAGAAAACACAGCGATATAGGAGAAGAAATGATAGGAGCGAAAACGTACCGATATAGGTGAAGACATGCGAGCTGCTCGAAAACACGGCGATATAGGGTAAGCTATGAGAGGTGAGCAATAACACAGCGATCAAGGAGAAGCTATGGGATGTGCGCAAAAACAGCGATGTAGGCAAAGCTATGGGAGGTACGCGAAAACACAGCGATATAGGGGACGGTATGAGATGTGCATGGATACACAGCGATATTGGGGAAGCCATGAGAGGTACCTGAAAACACAGCGATATAGGGGAAGGTATGAGAGGTGCGCAAAAACACAGCGATATAGGAGAATTTAAGAGAGGTGCGTGAAAACACAGTGATACAGGGGAAGGAATGAGAGGTGCGCGAAGGTATAGCGAAATAGGGGATGCTATGGGAGGTGCGCGAATACACAGCGATATAGGGGACGTTATGAGACGTGCATAACAATACGGCGATATAGGGGAAGTTATGAGAGGTGCGCAAAAACACGGCAATGTAGGGGAAGTTATGAGAGGTGCGTGAAAATCCAGCAATATAGGGACATTATGAGATGTGCATGAAAACACGGCGATATAGAGGAAGGTATGAGAGGTGCGTGAAGGCACAGCGATATAGGGGATGCTATGGAAGGTGCGTGTATACACAGCCATATAGGGGACGGTATGAGATGTGCATGAGTACACGGCGATAGTCGGGAAACCATGAGAGATGTGCGAAAACACAGCGATATAGGGGAAGTTTGAGAGGTGCACAAAAACAGGGCGATGTAGGGGAAGATATGAGAGGTGCGTGAAAATCCAGCAATATAAGGGACGTTATGAGATGTGCATGAAAACCCGGCGATATAGGGGAAGGTATGAGAGGTGCACGAAGGCACAGCTATATAGGGGATGCTATGGGAGGTGTGCGAAAACACAGCGATATAGGGGAAGGTATGAGAGGTGCACGAAAACACAGCAATATAGGTGAAGGAATGGGAGGTGCGCGAAAACGGCGATATAGGTGAAGGAATGGGAGGTGCGCGAAAACAGAACGATATAGGGGAAGGAATGAGAGGTGCGCGAAGGTACAGCGATATAGGGGATGCTATGGGAGGTGCGCGAATACACAGCGATATAGGGGACTTTATGAGACGTGCATAACTATACGGCGATATAGGGGAAGTTATGAGAGGTGCCCAAAAACACGGCGATGTAGGGGAAGTTATGAGAGGTGCGTGAAAATACAGCAATATAGGGGACATTATGAGATGTGCATGAAAACACGGAGATATAGGGGAAAGTATGAGAGGTGCGTGAAGGCACAGCGATATAGGGGATGCTATGGAAGGTGCGTGTATACACAGCGATATAGTGGACGGTATGAGATGTGCATGAGTACACGGCGATAGTCGGGAAACCATGAGAGGTGTGCGAAAACACAGCGATATAGGGGAAGACTGAGAGGTGCGCAAAAACAGGGCGATATAGGGGAAGTTATGAGAGGTGCGCAAGGCACAGCGATATAGGGGATGCTATGGGAGGTGTGCGAAAACACAGTGATATAGGGGACGGTATGAGATGTGTATGAAAGCACGACGATATAGGGGAAGGTATGAGAGGTGTGCAAAAATACAGCGATATATGAGAAGTTATTAGAGGTGCGTGAAAACACGGCGATACGGGGGAATGTACCAGAGGTGCGAGAAAACACAGCGATATAGGGGAAGTAATGAGAGGTGAGCAATAACACAGCGATGAAGGCGAAGCTATGGGAGGTGCACGAAAACACAACGATATAGGTGAAGACATGAGAGCTGAGCGAAAACAGGGCAATATAGTGGAAGCTATGGGATTTGCGCGAAAACAGGGCAATATAGAGGAAGGTATGAGAGGTGCACGAAGGCACAGCGATATAGGGGATGCTATGGGAGGTGCGCGAAAACACGGTGATATAGAGGACAGTATGAGATGTGTATGAAAACACGGCGATATATGGGAAGCTATGAGAGGTGCGTGAAAACTTGGCGTTACAGGGGAATGCCTCAGAGGTGCGAGAAAACACAGCGATGTAGGGGAAGATATGAGAGGTGCGCAAAAATAGGGCAATATAGTGGAAGCTGTGGGATTTGCGCAAAAACAGGTCGATGTAGCGGAAGGTGTGAGAGGTGCGCGAAAGCACAGCGATATAGGGGACGCTATGGGACATGCGCAAAAACACAGTGATATAGGGGAAGGTATGAGAGCTGAGCGAGAACACGGTGAAATAGGGGAAATTATGAGAGGTGTGCGAAAACACGGCGATATGGGAGAATGTATCAGATGTGCGAGAAAACACAGCGATATGGGGAAGTATTGAGAGGAGCGAAAACATAGCGATCCAGGGGAAGACATGAGAGGTGCGCGAAAACACTGCGATATAGGGGAAGCTATGAGAGGTGAGCAATAACACAGCGATAAAGGTGAATCTATGGGATGTGTGCGAAAAAACAGCGATATAGGGGAAGGTATGAGAGGTGCGCAATGCACAGCGATATAGGGGATGCTATGGGAGGTGCGTGAATCCACACGATATAGGGGACATGATGAGATGTGCATGAAAACGCAGTGATATTAGGGAAGACATGAGAGGTGCGCAAAAACAGGGCAATAAAGTGGAACCTATGGGATGTGTACGAAACCACGGCGATACAGGGGAATGTATCAGAGGTGCCAGAAAACGCAGCGATATAGGGGACACTATGGGACATGCGCAAAAAAACAGTGATATAGGGGAAGGTATGAGAGGTGTGTGAGAACACGGCGATATAGGGAAATTGTAAGAGGTGCGCGAAAACATGGCAATACAGGAGAATGTATCAGAGGTGCCAGAAAACACAGCGATATAGGGGAAGAAATGATAGGAGCGAAAACGTACCGATATAGGTGAAGACATGCGAGGTGCGTGAGAACACGGCAATATAGGGTAAGCTATGAGAGGTGAGCAATAACACAGCGATCAAGGTGAAGCTATGGGATATGCGCGAAAACAGCGATGTAGGCGAAGCTATGTGAGATACGCGAAAACACAGCGATATAGGGGACGGTATGAGATGTGCATGGATACACGGCGATATTGGGGAAGCCATGAGAGGTGCCTGAAAACACAGCGATATAGGGGAAGGTATGAGAGGTGCGCAAAAACACAGCGATATAGGAGAATTTAAGAGAGGTGCGTGAAAACACAGCGATACAGGGGAAGGAATGAGAGGTGCGTGAGGTCACAGCGATATAGGGGATGCTATGGAAGGTGCGTGTATACACAGCTATATAGGGGACGTTATGAGATGTGCATGAAAACTCGGCGATATAGGGGAAGGTATGAGAGGTGCACGAAGGTACAGCTATATAGGGGATGCTATGGGAGGTGTGCGAAAACACAGCGATATAGGGGAATGTATGAGAGGTGCACGAAAACACAGCGATAGAGGTGAAGGAATGGGAGGTGCGCGAAAACCGAGCGATATAGGGGAAGGAATGAGAGGTGCGCGAAGGTACAGCGATATAGGGGATGCTATGGGAGGTGCGCGAATACACAGCAATATATGGGACTTTATGAGACATGCATAACAATACGGCGATATAGGGGAAGTTATGAGAGGTGCCCAAAAACACGACGATGTAGGGGAAGTTATGAGAGGTGCGTGAAAATCCAGCAATATAGGGGACATTATGAGATGTGCATGAAAACACGGCGATATAGGGGAAGTAATGAGAGGTGCGCGAAGGCACAGAGATATAGGGGATGCTATGGGAGGTGCGTGAATACACAGCGATATAGGGGACGTTATGAGATGTGCGTGAAAATGCAATGATATTAGTGAAGGTATGAGAGGTGCACGAAAACACAGCGATATAGGGGAAGGTATGAGATGTGCGCGAAAGCACAGTGATATAAGGGAAGGTTTGAGATGTGCATGAATACACGGCGATAGATGGGAAACCATGAGAGGTGTGGGAAAACACAGCGATATAGGGGTAGTTATGAGAGGTGCGTGAAAACACAGTGATATAGGGGAAGGTATGAGAGGTGCGCGAAGGCACAGCGATATAGGGGACGTTATGAGATGTGCATGAAAATGTAGTGATATAGGGGTTGAATGAGAGGTGCACGAAAACGCAGCGATACAAGGGAAGATATAGGAGGTGCGCGAAAAACAGGGCGATATAGGGGAATGTATGAGAGGTGCTCGAAGGCACAGCGATATAGGGGATGCTATGGGAGGTGTGTGAATACACAGCGATATAGGGACCGTGATGAGATGTGCATGAAAACGCAGCGATATTAGGGAAGTTATGAGAGGTGCGCAAAAATACAGCAATATAGGAGAAGTTATGAGAGGTGCGTGAAAACACAACCATAGAGGGGGAGGTATGAGAGGTACACGAAAACGCAGCGATATCAGGGAAGGTATAGAAGGTGCAGGAAAACAGGGCAATATAGGGGAAAGTATGAGAGGTGCACGAAAATGCAGCGATATAAGGGAAGGTATAGGAGGTGCACGAAAACAGGGCGATATAGGGGAAGGTATGAGAAGTGCATGAAGGCACTGAGATATAGGGGATGCTATGGGAGGTGCACGAAAACACAGTGATATAGGAGACGGTATGAGATGTGCTTAAAACATGGCGATATAGGGGGAGGTATGAGAGGTGTGCGGAAACACGGCGTTATAGAGGAGAGTATGAGAGGTGCGCAAAAACTTGGTGTTACAGGGAATGCATCAGAGGTGCCAGAAAACACAGCGATTTAGGGGACGCTGTGGGACATGCGCAAAAAAACAGTGATATAGGGGAAGGTATGAGAGGTGTGAGAGAACACGGCGATATAGGGGAAATTATAAGAGGTGTACGAAAACATGGCAATACAGGAGAATGTATCAGAGGTGCGAGACAACACAGCGATATAGGGGAAGTAATGATAGGAGCGAAAACATAGTGATATAGGTGAAGACATGCGAGGTACGCGAAAACACGGCGATATAGGGTAAGCTATGAGGGGTGAGCAATAACACAGCGATCAAGGTGAAGCTATAGGATGTGCGCGAAAACAGCGATGTAGGCGAAGCTATGGGAGGTGCGCGAAAACACAGCGATATAGGGGACGGTATGAGATGTGCATGGATACAGGGCGATATTGGGGAAGCTATGAGAGGTGCATGAAAACAACGATATAGGGGAAGGTAGAGGAGCACGAAAACACAACGATATAGGGGATGTTATGAGATGTGCATAACAACACGGCGATATAGGGGAAGTTATGAGAGGTGCGCAAAAACACGGCGATACAGTGGAAGATATGAGAGGTGAGCAATAACACAGCGATAAAGGTGAATCTATGGGATGTGCGCGAAAAGACAGCGATATAGGGG
>NW_027277207.1:0-30704 GCF_030028105.1 Mobula birostris
TGCTCCCTTTATAATCTGATCTCTCCCCTTGGTTTCCATATCCACAAAGTGATCTGATGAATTCTCTGTCTTCGTATCTCCACCGACTCCTTTCATTTTGACCTTCCATCCATCCAGCTGGACTTTGGTCTTTGCATCTACCTTTACAAGCAGCATTTTGTCTCCCACTTGAAGTTCATGCCAAAACCCTAATGCACGCAGGGTAGACTCTGTTGTTTTATAACTCACAAAAGCCGAATGCTTAAAACTTACCCGAAGCTCCTTAAACTTACTTCTAGCTTAAAACCAAGCCACATTTCACAGGTAACTGCCTGATTAACAGATCAGAAGCCTTCTCAGATATGTTGCCTACAAAAACCGTTGTAGTCCGACCACTGCTTTTGTCAGTTTCACATTCCCTCTGAGCATCATGGTCCTTCCTTGGTCCAATATGCTTTCCAACCAGAGGCACGGAGCTTAGCACCAACTCTGTGGGGCAATGGTTCATGGTTTTCGACAGTTATGGCATTATCCAGTACCTTTCTTAATTGGCTTTCAGTTTTCTGCATTGCAGAGTGGATACGGCACACAAATGGTGGATGGATCCCGAATCAGGTAGCTGTCTCAACCAAACATATCCCCACAATTTTGGCCCTCCTGTTCTTACCACGTACAAACCCAATGTGGCTTGTTGGTTGTTGTATTTCACTGTTACAAAGGTCAATCCCACAGGAATAAGTTCTTCATTGGATATCTGCAGGCTTCAGTTCAGTATCTTTGAGTTGCCGTTCAAAATCATTTTGTGGAATGACTGAAACAGCCGAGTCAGTGTCCAATTCTATTTTAAATAATTTACCGTTCACTTCTGACATGAGCCATATTGCTTGTCTATTGTTAGTTTTCATGTTGTAACTCTCAAGGCTACACAGTCCTTTGTCACTCTCATCATGATCGGATTTTTCATCAGCAGCGTGTAGATTACCGCCCTTTCTGAAACTGCAACTTGGCTTTTTAGCTTTTTCTCTTCCCTGTGCAGCCCTATTATTATCATCTGCCCGACTTGCCCTTCGCCCCTGCCGAAACGGTGGCACAGTTTGTTCGGCCAGGTTGGCCTCTGTCTGGATGCTGCAGTTCCGCTTGCACTCACACTGGGTTGCAGGGCTGGAAGGGCCTCTGTTAATGCGCCTCCCTCAACCGTTTCCCGTGGCAGCTCGTTCCATATACAGACCAGCCTGTGGGTAAGAACAACTTGCCGCTCAGGGCCTTTCACTCAAGCCTGCTCTTCCATTGTTCGGAATACAGGCCCAGCCAGACGTCATTCTCCCCCCGCCCCCCCCCCCCCAAAGCCCTCCTTCCTCAAATCCCGCAGCTGAGTCTGCTGAATGTTTGCTGTTCTGCAGCAAGATTATCTCAAACTTCAAAGTAAATTTGTTAGCAACGTACATAAATATCTGTGTACACTGTACGACCCTGAGATTCATTTTCTTGTGGGCATTCACAGTAGAATCAGTGAAAGATACGAGGAAAATGGACAAGCAGTCGAGGTGCAAAAGTCCAACAAATTGTGCAAACACAACAGGGGAAAATAAATAGATAGATAAATAAATAAACAAGTATCGAGAACATGACGTTATCCCCACTGATTCAAGAGCCTGATGGTTGAGGGTGATAACTGTTCCTGAACCTGGTGCTGAGAGTCCTGAGACTCATAGTCATACTTTATTGATCCCAGGGGAAATTGGTTTTCGTTACAGTTGCACCATAAATAATTAAATAGTAATATGTAAATTATGCCAGGAAATAAGTCCAGGACCAGCCTATTGGCTCAGGGTGTCTGACCCTCCAAGGGAGGAGTTGTAAAGTTTGATGGCCACAGGCAGGAATGACTTCCTATGACGCTCTGTGTTGCATCTCGGTGGAATGAGTCTCTGACTGAATGTACTCCTGTGCCCAACCAGTACATTATGTGGTGGATGGGAGACATTGTCCAGGATGGCATGCAGCTTGGACAGCATCCTCTTTTCAGACACCACCATCAGAGAGTCCAGTTCCATCCCCACAACATCACTGGCCTTACGAATGAGTTTGTTGATTCTGTTGGTGTCTGCTACCCTCAGCCTGCTGCCCCAGCACACAACAGCAAACATGATCGCACTGGCCACCACAGACTCGTAGAACATCCTCAGCATCGTCCGGCAGATGGCAGAGGGGAAGAAAGTGTTTCTGAATTGCTCAGTGTGTGCCTTCAGGCTTCTGTATCTCATTCCTGACGGTAACAATGAGAAGAGGGCCTGTCCTGGGTGATGGGGGTCCTTAATGATGGACGTCACCCTTTCTGAGGCAGCGCTCCTCGAAGCTGTCCTGGATACTATGGAGGCTGGTGCCCAGGATGGAGCTGGCTAACTTTCTCACAACTCTTTGCAGTTCACTTTGGCCCTGTACAGTAGCTCCTCTCCACCTCCCGATACCAGTTAGAATGGTACATCTGTAGAAGTTTTTGAGTGTTTTAGGAAATAAACCAAAACTCCTAATGAAATATAGCAGCTGTCGTGCTTTCTCTGCTTCGATATGTTGGGGACCAGGTTAGACCCTCAGAGATATTGACAGCCTGGAACTTGAAATTGCTCACTCTCTCCACGTCAAGCTCTCTTCTCACTGCTGCCATCAGGAAGGTGGTATAGGAGGATTGAGGCTGAGTACAGGGCTACGGTAGGAAACTTTGTCACGTGGTGTGAGCAGAATTATCTGCAGCTTAATGTAAAAAGACTAAGGAGCTGGTGGTAGACCTGAGGAGAGCTAAGGCACCGGTGACCCCTGTTTCCATCCAGGGGGTCAGTGTGGACATGGTGGAGGATTACAAATACCTGGGGTTACGAATTGACAATAAACTGGACTGGTCAAAGAACACTGAGACTGTCTACAAGAAGGGTCCAGAGTCGTCTCTATTTCCTGAGGAGACTGAGGTCCTTTAACATCTGCCGGACGATGCTGAGGATGTTCTACAAGTCTGTGGTGGCCAGTGCTATCATGTTTGCTGTCAAGTGCTGGGGCAGCAGGCTGAGGGTAGCAGACACCAACAAAATCAACAAACTCATTCGTAAGGCCAGTGATGTTGTGGGGATGGAACTGGACTCTCTGCCGGTGGTGTCTGAAAAGAGGATGCTGTCCAAGTTGCATGCCATCTTGGACAATGTCTCCCATCCGCTACATAATGTACTGGTTGGGCACAGGAGTACATTCAGCCAGAGACTCATTCCACCGAGATGCAACACAGAGCGTCATAGGAAGTCATTCCTGCCTGTGGCCATCAAACTTTACAACTCCTCCCTTGGAGGGTCAGACACCCTGAGCCAATAGGCTGGTCATGGACTTATTTCCTGGCATAATTTACATATTACTATTTAATTATTTATGGTGCAACTGTAACGAAAACCAATTTCCCCTGGGATCAATAAAGTATGACTATGAGTCTCAGGACTCTCACCACCAGGTTCAGGAACAGTTATCACCCTCAACCATCAGGCTCTTGAACCAGTGGGGATAACTTCACTTGCCCTTCATTGAAATGTTCCCAGAACCTATGGACTCACTTTCAAGGACTCTTCATCTCTTGTTCTCAGTATTTATTTATTTATTATTTAGTTTTCTTTGGGAGGGGTGACAAGGCTGGAGTGCACTGTGGGATGGATGGCAAAAAGATCTCTGCACTGCAGAGGGGTGATGAGAAGGGGGCAGTGAGGTGGGGGCATCTGACTGTGAAAGGAGGGAGGGGTACGCTGTGGCAGGAGCAGTGAGGAAGGAACCTTCCCCATGGTTTTAACCCTTTGCTCTCCTCTTGCCAGCCACCAGAGGTCGAAGGCAGTGAGCAGATGAGCCTAGTGGCAAGCGGTCCCCTGCGAAGGGCGATGGCCACAGCAGTCCGGGACCCCAGGCGCCCCGTCGAGAGCACCTTGCGAGCGAAGATTCAGCAGGCATTGGCCCCCGCCCACCTGGAGGTGCTGAATGAGAGCCACCGGCATGCCGTCCCACCTGGTTCGGAGACCCACTTCAAGGTGGTGGTGGTGAGCCCGCGCTTCGAGGGGCTGCCTCTGCTCCAGCGACACCGGCTGGTCCACGCGGCCGTCGGCCAGGAGCTCGCTGGCCCCGTCCATGCCCTCTCCATCCATGCCAGGACTCCCCAGCAGTGGGCAGACGATGCCCGCATCGACACCAGCCCACCCTGCCTCGGAGGGTCCAAGCATGAGAGCGGCAGGGTGGGGCAGGGAGACCCCACCCCACACCATCCAGTGACTGAGCACTCCGTCAACAAATAAACGATGAACACTACATGCCCTTGACTGTCTTATGGTCTGTCAGCGGCTCCTTGCCCCATACTCCCTCCCCCTCCTCCTATCCTACTCTCCCTCCCCTCCCCTCTCACTCTCCCTCCCCCTTCCATACTCTCCCCTTCTTCTCCCTCCCCTCCCCTTCTCCCTCCCCTCCCTCCCCTCTTCCTCTCCCTCCCCTCTTCCTCTCCCTCCCCTCTTCCTCTCCCCTCCCCCTCTTCCCCTCCCCTCCCCCTCTTCCCTCCCCCTCTTCCCCTCCCCCTTCCTCTTCCTCCCCCTCCCCCTCCCTCTTCCTCCCCCTCCCCCTCCCCTTCCTCTTCCTCCCCCTCCTCCCCTCTTCTTCCCCCTCCCCCTCCCCCCTCTCCCTCCCCCTCCCTCTCACTCTCCCTTCTCTCTCCTCTCCCTCCCCTCCCCCTCTCCTCCCCCTCTCACTGTTCGTCTTCCGCTCCGTACTCTCCCTCCCCTCCTTCTACCCCCTCTCTCCCCTCCTCTTCCCTCCCCCTCTCTCCCCTCCTCTTCCCTCCCCCTCTTCCTCACTGTCCCCTTTACCCCCTCCCCTCTCTCCCCTTTCCTTCCCCCTCCCCTTTCCTTCCCCCCTCCTCCCCCTTTCCTTCCCTTCCTCCCCTCTTCCTCCACCTCCTCTCTCCTCCTCCTGTCCTCTCCCTCTTCTCCCTCTCTCCTTCTCCCTCCCCCTCCTATCCCACTTCCTTTGCTTTGCACCCCTCCCTCCCTCTCTTCCACCTCCTCACTGTCCCCTCCATTCCCCTGCCACTCTTCCCTCTCCCATCTCCTCCCTCCCCTCTCCCCTTCTCTCCTCCTCCTACCACCCCTCCTTCTCCCCTCTCTTCCACCCCCTCCTCACACCCCTGTTGAGTCAGTGGTGAGGAAGTCATACGTGATGTTAGCGTTAATTTTTGCGAGGACTGGATGTAATACTGAGGCTTCATCAGGCACCAGTAAGGCCTCACTGGAGGGTAGTGAGCGATTTTGGGCCCCCTATCTAAGAAAGGAAGTGCTAACACTGGGGAGGGTCCGGAGGGGGTTCCTGAGAGTGGAAGGGCTTTCATATGAGGAGCTCCGGGCCTGTACTCACTGACAGCGAGAAGAATGAAGGGAATCTCATTGCAACCCGGTGAACGTTGAAAGGCCTCGATAGTGTGGATGTGGAGAGGATGTTTCCTATGGTGGGGAGACTTGAATCAGAGGACACTGCCTTGGAACAGAGGGACGTTTTTGTTAATGAGCGAGGTCAGACTGATTCAAACTGACGGAAACTGCATGTTACAACAGTGGTGTGCAGGACAGCATCTGCGAATGCACAACAGATTGAACTTTGAAGCGGATGGGCTACAGCAGTAGGAAGCCACACTGGGTTCCCCGCCTGCACCTCATAATGAGAGTCATTTACAGGAAAATAAAGAAATGCAGTGGAATTTATGAAAAACAAAGCAACAGAGGTTGACAAACAACCAGTGTGCAAAAGAAGACAAGGAATAAAAAGTAAAGAACTACGACTGAGAACGTGAGTTGTGGAGTTCCTCGAAAGTGAGTCCGTCGGCTGTGGGAACAGTCCAGTGTTGAGATTGTTGGGGAGTTTCCAGATCTTGGATTCCTTTAGGGGTCTTGGGGTGCGAGTCCACAGCGCCTTGCAAGTGGCTGCACAAGTTGATGGGGTGGGAGCGAAGGAGAACCAGAATAAAGTTTAATGTTATTTCCTGTACATAAGTTGGTAAGGACAAAAGAATAATTGTTAACTCCAGATCTGATGCAGACCAAAAAAACCCAGAAATAATAATAATATTATAGAAACATAGAAAACCTACAGCACAATACAGGCCTTTTGGCCCACTAAGCTGTGCCGAACATGTCCTTACCTTAGAAATTGCCTAGGCTTGCCCGTAGCCCAATATTTTTCTCAACTCCATGTACCTACCCAGGAGTCTCTTAAAAGACCCTATCATTTCCACCACCACCACTGTCGCTGGTCGCCTATTCCACGCACTCACCACTCTGCGTAAAATACTTACTCCTGACATCTCTGTACCTACTTTCAAGCACCTTAAAACTGTGCCCTCTCGTGCTAGCCACTCCAGCCCTGGGAAAAAGCCTCTGACTATCCACACGATCAATGTCTCTCATCATCATATACACCTCTATCAGGTCACCTCTCATCCTCTGTCGCTCCAAGGAAAAAGGCCAAGTTCACTCAACCTATTCTCATAAGGCATGCTCCCAATCCAGGCAACATCCTCGTAAGTCTCCTCAGCACCCTTTCTATGGTTTCCACATCCTTCCTATAGTGAGGCGACCAGAACTGAGCAGAGTACTCCAAGTGGGGTCTGACCAGGGTCATATATAGCTGCAACATTACCTCTAGGCTCCTAAACTCAGTCCCATGATTGATGAAGGCCAATACACCTTATGTCTTCTTAACCACAGAGTCAACCTGCAGAGCAGCTTTGAGTGTCCTATGGACTCGGACCCCAAGATCCCTCTGATCCTCCACACTGCCAAGAGTCTTACCATTAATACTATATTCTGCCATCGTATTTGTCCTACCAAAATGAACCACCTCACACTTATCTGGGTTGAACTCCATCTGCCACTTCTCAGCCCAGTTTTGCATCCTATCAATGTCCCGCTGTAACATCTGACAGCCCTCCACACTATCCACAACACCCCCAACCTTTGTGTCATGAGGTCCTACAAGCTGAATTTAGGGAGCTGGGAGATAAATTAAAGAGTAGGACCTCAAAGGTAATAATCTCAGGACTACGCCACGAGCTAGCCAGAGTTGGCATAGCAGGACAGCTAGAATGAATATATGGCTCGAACGATGGTGCAGGAGGGAGGGTTTCAGATTCTTGGGGCATTGGAACCACTTCTGGGGGAGGTGGGACCAGTACTGTCTGGGCAGGGCTGGGATAAATGTCCTAGGGAGATTGTTTGCTAGTGCAGTTGGGCAGGTTTCAAACTAATATGGCAAGAGGATGGGAACCCACACAGAAAAGAAGAGGGAAGTGAAGCAGAGACCAGAGCTAGAATTAGTGAAGAAAAAAATAAGAGTAGAGTGCATAAAAGTTAAAAGCAAAAATTGCATAGGTCACTAGATTCTAAAAGGGCAATGAGTATATGGGCACTTTATCTAAATGCCCATAGTATTAGAAACAAGGCTAGTGAACTTGTGGCACAGATCAGTGCCAAGGCATATGATTTTAGTGGCCATTACGGAAACCTGGTTGCAAGGTGGAGATGACTGGGAATTAAATATCCAAGGGTATCAGATAATACAGAAAGAAAGGCAGGAGGGCAAAGGAGGTGGGATGGTGCTCTTAATTAAGGATGAGATCAGGATGATTGTGAGAGACGATATAAGGTCTACGGAGCAGAATATTGAGTCCATCTGGGTAGAGATTAAGAATAGTAAAGGGAAAAAATTACTGGTGGGAGTTGTCTATAGGCCACCTAATAAAAATATTGCAGTGGCAGAGGCGATTAACCAAGAAATAACTGAAGCTTGTTAGAACAGAACGGCAATTGTCATGGGGGATTTTAAATTCCACGTAAATCAGGTGAATCAGGTTGGTCAAGGAAGTCTTGAGGAGGACTTCATAGAACGCATCTGTGATGGCTTTCTTGAGCGACATGTTAGTGAACCTACAAGGGAAAAGACTATCTTAAATCAAGTCCTGTGCGGTGAGACAGGTAAGATTAACAATCTTGTAGTCAGGGATCCTCTTGGAAAGAGTGATCATAGTATGATTGAATTTCGCATACAGATGGAGGATGAAATAGTTAGATCTAAAACTAGTAAATTATGCTTGAACAAGGGAGACTACAACGGGATGAGGGAGGAGTTAACTAATGCGAATTGGGAGCACAGGCTATTTGGTCGGACAGTTGAGGAACAGTGGAATACTTTCAAAGAGATTTTTCACAGTGCTCAACAAAAGTATATTCCAGTCAAAAGTAAGGACAGTAAGTGTGGGGAGAGCCAGCCTTGGGTAACTAAGGAAATAAAAGATAATATCAAATTAAAAGCTCGTGTGCAAAGTCACAAAGAGTAGTGGGAGACTGGAGGATTGGGAAAACTTTAAAAAGCAACAAAGAACCACTAAACAAGAAATAAGAAAAGGGAAGATAGAGTATGAAAGTAAATTAGCACAAAGTATAAAAACAGCAGAAGTTTTTATAAATATATAAAGCAGAAGAGGGCGGCTAAAGTCAACGTAGGTCCCTTGGAAGACCAAAAGGGGAAATTAATATTGGGTGGTAAGGAAATGGCTGAGGCGTTGAACGACTATTTTGTGTCAGTCTTCATGGTGGAGGACATGTCTAATATGCCAAGGAATGATGACATGGACGAAATGGGAGGTGAGGACTTCGATAAAATCACTGTCACTAAGGAGATAGTGATGAGCAAACTAGAGGGCCTGAAGGTGGATAAGTCCCCTGGTCCTGATGGGATGCATCCCAGGGTGCTGAAGGAATTGGTGGAGGTTATAGTGGACACGTTGGTAATCGCTTATCAAAATTCTCTAGACTCTGGGCAGGTCCTGGCGGATTGGAAGACAGCAAATATCATGCCAGTTTTTTAAAAAGGACGTAGGCAAAACGCGGGCAACCATAGGCCAGTTAGCTTGACATCTGTAGTCGGGAAGATGCTTGAAGCTGTCATTAAGGAAGAAATTGCGAAACAATTAGAAAGGAGTGGTTCCTTCAGACAGATGCAGCATGGATTCAGAAAGGGCAGGTCCTGTTTGATAAACTTACTGGAGTTCTTTGAGGACATAATGAGTGCAGTGGATAGAGGGGAACAGCTGGATGTTGTATGCTTGGATTTCCAGAAGGCGTTCGATAAGGTGCCGCACAAGAGACTTATAAATAAGATACGGATGCATGGAGTTGAAGGAAGTGTATTGGCATGGATAGTGGATTGGTTAACCAATAGAAGGCAGAGAGTTGGTATAAATGGGTGTTTCTCCAGTTGGCAGTCAGTGGTGAGTGGGGTGCCGCAGGGGTCGGTGCTGGGCTCGCAGCTGTTTACCATTTACATTGATGATTTGGAAGAGGGGACTGAGTGTAGCGTGGCAAAATTTGCTGATGACACTAAACTGAGTGGAAAAGCAAATTGTACAGAGGATGTGGGAGTCTGCAGAGAGATGTAGATAAATTAAGTGAGTGGGCCAAGGTCTGGCAGATGGAATACAACATAGGTAAATGCGAGATCATCCACTTTGAAAGGAATAATGGAAGAGCAGATTATCATTTAAATGGTGAAAGATTGCAGCATGCTGTTGTGCAGAGGGACTTGGGAGTGCTTATTCATGAATCGCAAAAAGTTGGCTTGCAGGTACAACAGGTTATTAAGAAGGTAAACGGAATGTTGGCTTCATTGCTAGAAGGATTGAATTCAAAAGCAAGGAGGTCATGCTGCAACTATGCAGGATACTGGTGAGGCCGCACCTGGAGTACTGTGTGCAGTTCTGGTCTCCATACTTGAGGAAGGATATACTGGCTTTGGAGGCAGTGCAGAGGAGGTTCACCAGGTTGATTCCAGAGATGAAGGGGTCTATGAGGAGAAATCGAGTCGCCTGGGGCTATACTCTCTGAAATTCAGAAGAATGAGGGGGGATGTTATAGAAACATACAAAATTTTGAAAGTAATAGATAAGATTGAAGTAGGAAAGCTGTTTCCATTGGTAGGTGAGACTAGAACGAGAGGACATTGCCTCAAGATTCAGAGAAGAAGATTTAGGATGGAGATGAGGAGAAACTGCTTTTCCCAGAGAGTGGTGAATCTGTGGAATTCTCTGCCCAGGGAAGCAGTTAAGGCTTCTTCACTAAATATATTTAAGATACAGTTAGATAGATTTTTACATAGTAGGGGAATGAAGGGTTATGGGGAAAATGCAGGTAGGTGGAGCTGAATTTACGGACAGATCAGCCATGATCTTATTGAATGGCTCGATGGGCCGGATGGCCTACTCCTGCTTTTATGCTTTTTGTTCTTATGTCATCAGCAAAATTACTAACCCACCCTTCTACTTCCTCATCCGGGTCATTTATAAAAATCACAAAGAGTAGGGGTCCCAGAACAGATCCCTGAGGCACACCACTAGTCACTGACCTCCATGCAGAATATGACCCGTCTACAACCACTCTTTGCCTTCTGTGGGCAAACCAATTCTGGATCCACAAAGCAATGTCCCCTTGGAACCCATACTTTCTCAATAAGCCTGCCGTGGGGTACCTTGTCAAATGCCTTGCTGAAATCCATATACACTACATCTACTGCTCTACCTTCATCAATGTATTGAGTCACATCTTTGCAAAATTCCATCAGGCTGGTAAGGCACGACCTGCCTTTGACAAAGCCATGCTGACTATTCCTAATCATATTATGCCTCTCCAAATATTCATAAATCCTGCCTCTCAGGATCCTTTCCATCAACTTACCAAACACTGAAGTAAGACTCACTGGTCTATAATTTCCTGGGCTATCTCTACTCCCTTTCTTGAATAATGGAACAACATCTGCAACCCTCCAATCCTCTGGAACCTCTCCCATCCCCATTGATGATGCAAAGATCATCGCCAGAGGCTCAGCAATTTCCACCCTTGCCTCCCACAGTAGCCTGGGTACATCTCATTTTGTCCCAGTGACTTATCCAACTTGAGGCTTTCCAAAAGCTCCAGCACATCCTCTTCCTTAATATCTATATGCTCAAGCTTTTCAGTCTGCTGCGAGTCATCCCTACAATCGCCAAGATCCTTTTCTGTAGTGAATACTGAAGCAAAGTACTCATTAAATACCTCTGTTATTTCCTCCAGTTCCATACACAGTTTTCCACTGTCACACTTAATTAGTCCTATTCTCTCACGTCATGGCGCTGTTGATCAGAGATAGTGTCACGGCTGCAGAAAAGGAGGAAGTCATGGAGGGATCGTCTACAGTGTCTGTGGGTGGAAATTAGGAACAGAAAGGGGTCAATAACTCTACTGGATGTTTTTTATAGACCACCCAATAGTAACTGGGACATCGAGGAGCAGATAGGGAGACAGATTCTGGAAAGGTGTAAAAGTAACAGGGTTATCATGGTGGGAGATTTTAATTTCCCAAATATTGATTGGCATTTCCTTAGAGTGAGGGGTTTTAAATGGGGTGGAGTTTGTTAGGTGTGTTCGGGAAGGTTTCTTGACACAGTATGTAGATAAGCCTACAAAAGGAGAGGCTGTACTTGATCTGGTATTGGGAAGTGAACCTGGTCAGGTGTCAGATCTCTCAGTGGGAGAACATTTTGGAGATAGTGATCACAATTCTATCTCCTTTACCATAGTATTGGAGAGGGATAGGTACAGACAAGTTAGGAAAGCGTTTATTTGGAGTAAGGGGAAATATGAGGCTATCTGGCAGGAACTTGGAAGCATAAAATGGGAACAGATGTTCTCAGGGAACTGTACGGAAGAAATGTGGCAAATGTTCAGGGAAATATATTTGCATGGAGTTCTGCATAGGTACTGTACATTCCAATGAGACAGGGAAAGGATGGTGGGGTACAGGAACCGTGGTGTACAAAGGCTTTTGTAAATCTAGTCAAGAAGAAAAGAAGAGCTTATGAAAGGTTTGAAAAACTGGGTAATGATAGAGATCTAGAAGATTATAAGGCTAGCAGGAAGGATCTTAAGAATGAAATTAGGAGAGTCAGAAGGGGCCATGAGAAGGCCTTGGCGGACAGGATTAAGGAAAACCCCAAGGCGTTGTACAAGTATAAGAAGAGCAAGAGGAAGGGTGATGTGCACAAAATGGAAGAGATAGGGTTGAGGGCAGCGTTGAGGGTGGAGGAAGGGAAGCCCCTTTCTTTGATGGAGGACATCTCAGTAGTTCTGGAACGAAAAGCCTCATTGTAAAAGCAGATGCAACAGAGACGGAGGAATTGGGAGAAGGGAATGGCATTTTTACAGGTGACAGGGTGGGAAGAGGTATGGTCCATGTATCTGTGAGAGTCTGTGGGTTTGTAATAGACATCAGTAGATAAGCTGTCTCTAGAGATAGAGACAGAGACATTGAGAAAGAGGAGGGAAATGGACCAGGTGAATTTGAGGGCAGGGTGGAAGTTGGAGGCAAAGTTGATGAAGTTGATGAGCTCTGCATGGGTGCAGGAAGCAGCACCAATGCAGTCATCGATGTGGCGTAGGAAAAGAGCAGGACAGACATCAGTGTAGGCTTGAAACAAAGACTGCCCCATGCAGCCGACAAACAGGCAGGCATAGCTGGGACCCATGCCCATGACTACACCTTCTGCTTGAAGGAGGTGGAAGGAGCTGAAGGAGAAATTATTGAGGGCGAGGACCAGTTCTGCCAGACGGAGGAGAGTAGTGGTAGAGGGGAACTGGTTGGGTCTGTTATGCAGAAAGAAGTGGAGAGCTTTGAGGCCCTCCTGGTGGGGGAAGGAGGTGTGCAGGGGCTGGATATCCAAAGAGAAGACGAGACAATCAGAGCCAGGGAACTTAAACTCACTGAAAGATCGCGAGCATGTGCGGTGTCACGGATGTAGGTGGGGAGGGACTGAACCGGGGGGATTAAACGAAGTCGAGGTATGCCAATCTGAATCTGATGGGGCAGGAACAAGCTGAAACAATGGCTCTACCTGGACAAGCAGGTTTGTGGATCTTGGGTAGGAGGCAGAAACAGTTGGAATGGGGCAAGGGTAGCAGTGGAAGGGAGATCCCCACAGCTAATAAGGTCAGTGATGTGTAGGAGACAATGGCTTGGTGTTCCTTAGTGGGGTCAGGAAGAGGAGGTCTCTGAGAGTTGCTGCCTGACTTCAGCAAGGTAGGGGTCAGCCTGCCAGACTACTACAGCAGCCCCCCTTATCCGCGGGTTTGATGGCGAGGTTAGGATTAGCGCGGAGAGAGTGGCGAGCAGAGCACTCAGAGGGAGTGACATTGGAATTGGAGAGAAGAGTGGAGAAGTTGAGACAGTTGATGTCCCGTCAGCAGTTGCCAATGAAAAGCTCCAGAGCAGACAGAAGGCCAGAGTAGGGAGTCCAGGAAGAGGAGGAAGGTTGAAGACGGGTGAAGGGGACATCGGCGCGGGGTGGGGAGTCCTTGCCAAAGAAGTAGGCACGGTGACGGAGGCGGCAGAAGAGCTCAGCCCCATGGCGGATGCAGAACTCACCGAGGTGTAAGCACGGGAGGACAAAGGTGAGGCCCATACCGAGGACTGTATGTTCTGTCTCAGAGAGGGGAATGTCTGAGGGAATAGTGAAGACCTGGTGTGGATGAGAGCGAGGCTTGGAAGGGGGGGGAAGGAGGCTAGATGGTTGATGGTGTCTGAGGAGAGGGGAGGGTTGGGGTTTTCAGGGATGGTGGGGTGGGAGGAAGATGGAGTCTCCAAGAGCTGGTGTTGGGGCCTGAAACGCACGGGATTGCAGGGTGGTAGTAGGGGAAGGGGAGACAGGGGTTCCTGGTGGCAGCACGTGAAGACCCGGCCTGGAGATGCTGTCGGTCAGGGTCCAGGTTGGAGCTGGAGATAGAGGTTGCACAATCAGCAGTTTGAAGGTGTCTGGGGTTATTAGAACTGGCATCCGCTGAATTGTTGGAACCAGTCTTGTGTTTATTCATTTCCATAGATGCTGAGTTCAGTCAGCATCTTGTGTGTGTTGCTTCAGATTTCCAGCATCTGCAGAATTTCTTGTGTTTGGGCAAAAAAGAAGGCAACTTTCATGGATTAATTGCCCATTCAGAAATCCGATTTTAGAGGGGAAGAAGCTGTTGGTGAGTCGTTGAGTGAGTGTCTTCAGGTTTCTGTACCTCCTCCTTGATGGTAGCGATGGGAAGAGGGCACGTCCTGTGTGGTGGGGGCCCTCCATGATGGATGCTGCCTTTTTGAGGCATCGACCCTTGAAGGTGTCCTTGGTAGTTGGGAGGCTCGGTGCCCATGATGGAATATGCAGACTTGGACCTCGTGTGGGCAGATTAGTTTAACAAGTCAGTCCGCACTGTGGGCCAAAAGGCCTGTATTTTTCTTTGTTCAATCGCGCCCCCCCCAAAAAAAAATCAGACCAGTCTTATCATCTGTTCATTTATTGTGCTACTGTTTGAAGTGGAGTTTTGTGCCATTCTTGGCTTTTTTAAAATATTATAGAAAACAGTTAAATTCCAACACACCACGAAAACACGATTACACCTGAAACTACACATCAAGTTCTCCAACTACCACAAGGCTTGATTGTACACAGACACCAACCCTGTTACAAAGGAACTGCACAGAATTCACGCACACTCACACGCACTCACGCTCACGCACAGACACGCTAATTCTACACCACTCAAAGGTCAGAACTGTACTGAGAGTCACAACAGGACACACGGTAGGGGAAAGAAATCTCGGCCACTGGGGATCGGTGCTAGAACCAGCAGTCGAGGCTTCACTCACCAGTTCAAAAGTCACTGGGGCTGGGCAGGGGAGGGGACTGCGGGAGGTTGTTTCCTGGATGAGTCTCCCCACCCCTGCGTTAAATACTTCCGAGTCATTTTCCACTCTTCCCTCTTCCTGTGGCCCTTCACTTTGTGGAGGCAGACGGCTGGGGAGGGGGGGAGACTCTGGCTAGATGGTGTAAACCGGGACCCAGACATGTGTCTAGACATAGTCCGGCACTGTCTCTGTGAGGCTACAGAGCAACTGGTTACCTGGGTTCTAGCTAGACCGCCTAGTTAACTTTTGGTCATGTTCTAGACCAACTGGTTAACTAGGTTCTGGTTGACTGCCTAGTTGGTTGGTTCTGGTCAGAATGCAACTGGTTAACCAGATTCTGGTTAGACTACCTGGAGCTGGTTAAGGATTGGCTGGTAGGTTTGGTCTGGTTATTTGGATCTGTTTGTGGATTGGCTCATTAGTTGGACTTGGTTAGGGACCAACATGTTCGTTAGGTCTGATTAGGGACCATCCACTCGTTGGGTTAGGCATCATTGAATGTGGGTCAAGTCCAGTAGTTGGGATTAGTTAAGAATGATGATTATTAATTAGGTCTGGTTAGAGATGGGTCAGTAGATGGAGTCGCTGATTAGTTGGGTCTGGGTAGGGGCCAGCTTGTTAGTTGGGTTGGATATGGACTGGTAGATGGGATTGGTTAGGGAGGATGTTGATTAGTTAGATCTTGTTAGAGATGGTTACTTGGCTCTATAATCTGGAATAACTGGTGATTTGAAACCAGATTAGGGGCAGTTAGTTAGCAGTGACCAGGTTAGTGATTAACCAGGGATGGTACCTCGGCAGGTTGTGATAGTTACCAGTTACTTTAGGTAGGGGCAGGTGTAGAATCTGCTCCCCAAAACTCCCGCCTCTGTCCCCTCCCCCCTGTTTCCGATGGGGCTGTGGGGGGGGGTCATCAACAGACACTCCGAACGGTTACACGGCTAGAAACTGCACACAGATTGTCTGAGAACAGAGATAGAGGGGTTGGGTCACTGTATAAATCACATCAGCTGGGTCTACGGAGAGAGTGCTGGGGACTGGGCCTCATGGGGTAGGCCTTACGAATGGGACCTGCGGGAGCATCTCCCAGGAAGAAATTGGATACTGTGAGTGGGACAGCGTCCTGGGGATGGGCCTGGGGGAGCGTTGGAATGCTGGGGCTTGAGGTAAAGCTCTAGCAGGGTGTGGTCATGACCCAATAGTGCTAAGAGGAAATGGTGCCCGTACACGTCTAGGCCTCAGGATTGGGCCCGGTGGGGTGGTTGTCCTTAGGATGGGGCCCAGCAGGGCAGTCAGTTTCAGGGTGGGTCTGGCGGATTAGTCAGCTTTAGGATGGGGCATGGTGGGGCAGCTGGCCTGAGGATGGTGCCTGACAGGGTAAGCCTTATTTATTGGCCTCAGGATGGGGCCTGGCAGAGTAGGTGGCGTCAGGATGGGGCCTAGCAGAGTAGGTGGCGTCAGGATGGGGCCTAGCAGAGTAGGTGGCGTCAGGATGGGGCCTAGCAGAGTAGATGGCCTCAGGATGGGGCCTAGCAGAGTAGATGGCCTCAGGATGGGGCCTGGCAGAGTAGGTGGAGTCAGGATGGGGCCTAGCAGAGTAGATGGCCTCAGGATGGGGCCTGGCAGAGTAGGTGGAGTCAGGATGGGGCCTAGCAGAGTAGATGGCCTCAGGATGGGGCCTGGCAGAGTAGATGGCCTCATTTATCAGCCTCAGCTTGGACCCTGGTGAGGTGGTTGATCTCAGGATGGGGTGTGGTAGAGCAGGCTTTATTTATCAGGCCCAGGATGGAACCTGCCAAAGTAATCGACCTCAGGATAGGGCCTGGCGGAGTAGCTGGCCTTGCTTACTGGCCTCAGGATGGGGCCTGGTAGAATCATGGTTCTCATTTACAGGCCTGAGAAGCAGACATCAGGACAGACCCTACCTGGTACACCTCCAACTCCCAGTGGACTGAGGCGGGGAGGGGTGATTGTGGCAGGATTCATCGACAGAGGAAAGACCAGACGCCGGGACTCTCCAGCCTGAGGCCTGCAGGTGGTCGGTAAGGGGATGCCGGGGCAGACACAGTGCGACAGGGAGGAGGGGCGGTTGGAGGGGGGAGGGAGGGTGTATGTACACAGGCCGTGGCGGCCCGCAGCGACTCACTGAAGGACCAGGCCCCGGGTCTCAGGCAGTTTGAGGGCCAGGTAGCTGCCGAGCGCCAGGGCGGTTGAGGCCAGGAGGATGGGGACGGCCCGGGTGATGCCCACGAAGGACTGGAAGATGCTGATGCCCAGAACGGCAGCCAACTTGCACAGGGCATTGAGGAAGCCAAAGGCCGTGGTCCTGCAGGAGGAGAGGGGATAGAGAAGGTTACTGGTCAGGCCTGCGGGGGGAGGTAGGAGAGTAAAGGTTACCGATCAGGGCTGTGAGGAGGTAGAAGGTTATCAGCCAGGCCTGCTAGGGGAGAGGGGAGAGAGCACACCAGCCTGGCCTGCTAGGGGAGAGGGGAGAGAGGATACCAGCTCAGCCTGCCAGGGGAGAGAGGATACCAGCTCGGCCTGCGAGGGGAGAGATGTTAGCAGCCCGGCCTGCTCGGGGAGAGGGGAGACAGACGGTTACTGGCTAGGCCTGTGGGGGAGGGAGGTAGTGAGGGAGTGAGTGAGCAGAGGGGCGGATGGACAGAGAAAGGGAGGGACAAAGGAAGAGAGGGTCAGAGGGAGGGAGGGGTGGAAGAGACGGGTGCTGGGAAGGTAGAGGGAATGAGGGGGATGGAGAGAGCAAGATTGGGGGTTAAAGGGATCGAGACGGGACGGAGGGAGAGGGAGAGAGTGAGAGGGGTGGAGGGAAACCAGAGACAGATGGAGGGAAGGTGGAAAGAGGGATGGGGGGGAGGAAGTACGGATGTGCTGAAAGAGGGGCCAGCCTACCGTTTGTCAGACGGGTACAGCTCCACGGTGAGGACGTTGAGTGCGTTCCAGGAGGCGATGCTGACTCCCCCAAACAGGCAGAGCAGGGCGATCATGGCCGACTCATTGTTGCCAAAGGAGACGAAGAAACAGCTGATGCACGAGAGGGTGCTGGATCCGGCTGGGGAGAGGGGGGAACGTGACAGGGAGAGAGACATAAGGGAGGGCGAGCGAGGAGATTAGAGGGAAGAGACAGCGGGGCCAGAAAGAGGAGGAGAGGAGGGAGTGTAGGGAGGATTCACAAGAGGGATGAGTGGAGGGAATATGAGGGAGGGGTAAGTATAGGAGTGAGTGGAGAGGGCAGGAGGTGGTGGAGGGAAGGTAAGGGATTAGAGGGGAGACGGGTTAACGGGGGCATGTGAAGGGTTCGAGGGAGTGAGGGAGGAATGGGAGGGAAGAGGATGAGGAGGGTAGGGAGGAAGGTGGTGGAGGAAAGGGTGGACAGTGTTAGGAGGGCGATGGTTGTAGGAGGAGGTGAAGTGGGGGTATGATGGTAGGTGACGGACAGAAGGGAGAGATTGTGTTTAGAAGCAGAACTAGGCACAGGTTCAGACTTGGGGCTAAATCCCTCCGGACCTCTAAGGCCAGGTTCCTACATTCCCAATTTGCCACTTACTTCATGAATTCCTCCCCTGAAGTTCCTGTCACCCCCACCCGCCTCAAAAGCCCCTGAGAACTCCTGAGGTTGACAAGGTCGAGAGCTTCAAGTTCCGAGGCGTGGACATCACAGCCAAGAAAGCTCACCAAAGCCCCGACTCCCCGTTGACCTGCCGGGATGCATAATGGCTTGGTGCATCCACTGCTCTGCCCGTGACCGCAAAAAACAGCAGAGAGTTGCGGACCCAGCTCACATCACACAATCCAGACTCCCCTCTATGGACACCACCTCGGCGAATTATTTGTTTGTTTATTCAGCCCAGAAGAGCCCATTCCAGCCCTTCAAGCCATGCTGCCCAGCAACCCAACTATTTAACGCTAGTCTAATCACAGGACGCTTAACCAACCAGCCGGACTGTGGGAGGACACCAGAGCACCCGGAGAAAACCCTCGCGGTCACGGGGAGAATGTACAAGTTCCTCACAGACTGCAGAAGGAGTTGAGCTCCAGTCTTAACGGCTGGTCCACCCCACCACCCCCGCGGCCGCACTCACCCAGCATTCGGAGGCGACCGATCTTGTCCATGAGGAGAGCGGAGACGATGTTGCCGGGCAGCACGGCCAGCGTTCCCAGGAAGCTGACGAAGTAGATCATGTAGGCGTTGTTCTCGTCACTGAAGTCCAGCTGGCAGCCCTCCTTACTGTGCAGAAAGGTGCTGTTCACCAGCCGGCAGCCCAGCAGCTTGTAGTCAAAGAAATCTGTGGGAGGGGAGAGGGGAGGGTCACATTCCACCACCTGCTCACCGGGTGTTCAACTGTGACAGGCTTCACACGTAAACCACTGTCTCCCACACCCGGGCTCTTACACACAGTGAACAGGAATACACGTATACACACACACACGCACGCACAGTTTAGCACGCATAGTCTGACACGTATACATGCACACTCTTGTGGACATGCTGGGACACACTCACCCAGATTCTCTCTCTCATTCATACACACACACACACACAGCGACATTCACACTCGCACCCACCAGTGTACAATAAATTCAAGAGAAAGCCAATAGTTGTCAGGGAGGCGGGGAGACAGACAGGATGGCGGAGTGACGATGGAGGTGTTCGAGGGAAGGTGGGGGAGGGAAAGGATTTGGAGTTGGAGGGGAGTTGTAGGGAAAACAAAGAGGGAAGGGGGTGTGATTGGTAGATGGAAAGGGATAGATGAGGGGAGGAACTGAGAGATGGGATAGGGAGTGAAAGAGAAAAGGGGTGAGAGGGTGAGAGACAGGAGGGGTGAGAGGGTGAGAGACAGGAGGGGTGAGAGGGTGAGAGACGGGGGAGGGGTGAGAGGGTGAGAGACGGGGGAGGGGTGAGAGGGTGAGAGACGAGGGAGGGGTGAGAGACGGAGGGGTGAGAGACGGGGAGGGGTGAGAGACGGGGGGAGGGGTGAGAGGGTGAGAGACGGGGAGGGGTGAGAGACGAGGGAAGGGGTGAGAGATGGTGGAGGGGTGAGAGACAGAGGGAAGGGGTGAGAGACGGGGAGGGGTGAGAGACGAGGGAAGGGGTGAGAGATGGTGGAGGGGTGAGAGACAGAGGGAAGGGGTGAGAGGGTGAGAGACGGGGAGGGGGTGAGAGGGTGAGAGACGGGGAGGGGTGAGAGACGGGAGGGGTGAGAGGGTGAAAGATGGGTGAGAGGGTGAGAGACGGGGAGGGGTGAGAGATGGAGGAAGCGGAGTGAGAGACAGGTGAAGGGATGAGAAACGGGGGGAGGGAGTGAGAGACAGGGGAGAGGGTGAGAGGTGGAGGGGAGGGGGTGAGAGATGGAGGTAAGGGATGAGACACAGAGCGAGAGATTCAGGGCGATAACAGACTTCCAGAGTCGGTGAACCTGTGTTGTAGAACAACGTCGAGACAAACGTGCAGTTCTTGAAGAAAGTGTTGCTGGAGGTGATATCCTCAAAGTAGCAGTCTTCGAAGAGCGAGTCCTCGAAGATCACTGACTTCATCTTCATGCCAATAAACCTACAGAAGAATGAGGAAAGAGATGTCGACAATGAGTTGATAAAACCAGGATCAGATATACTCAATCAATCCCCATCTCCCCTCCCCTCTCTTCCCACTTACTTCCCCTCTCCTCTCTTCCCACTTACTTCCCCTCTCCTCACCTCCCTTCCTCTCCTCACCTCCCTTCCTCTCCTTCCCCCTCCCCTCACCTCATCTCCCTACCCCTTTCGCTTCCCCTCCCCTTCCCCTCCTTTCCCCTTCCCTCACCTCCTTACCCTACCCCTCCCCTCCCCTTCCCACCCCCAACCCTCCCCTCCACCCACCTCCCTTCCTCTCCTTCCCTACCTCTTCCCCTTTCTCTCCCTTCCCCTCCCCTTTCTCTCCCTTCCCCTCCCCTCACCTCCCTCCCCTCCTTTCACCCTCCCTTCCTCTTCGCCTCCACCGCCCCCCTGCTGCTACTGGCCAGGAAACTCACTTGTCATTGTAGTAATCTCCGTTCCTGTGGATTTGGTTTTCCAACGTGAAGTTGAAGGTGAAATGCTCGACTTTCTCCTTGTAAAAGAGTTTTGTTCGGGAGGAGTACTCCAACATTTGGAGGTGTTTAATCATGTCGGGGAACCAGACTGTGAGGCCATAGTAACTGTGGGCAGAGAGGTCACAGTGAGTGCGAGTGTGTCAACCTGTCGCACACTCGCATCGTCCCGTCACACACTCCCACTGTCCTCTTGCACACTCGCACTATAATTTGGAGTCGGACACAGAGTGTCATTCCCATCACACACTCCCCGGGTCAGACATAAAATGAGACTCCCTCCACATCCTCCATTCACACACTCCTGGGGTCAGACACAGAGTGAAGCTCCCTCTACACTGTCCCATCACACACTCCCGGGGTCAGACACAGAGTGAAACTCCCTCTACACTGTCCCATCACACACTCCCGGGGTCAGACACAGAGTGAAACTCCCGCTACACCGTCCCATCACACACTCCCGGGGTCAGACACAGAGTGAAGCTCCCTCTACACCGTCCCATCACACACTCCCGGGGTCAGACACAGAGTGAAGCTCCCTCCACACCATCCCATCACACACTCCCGGGGTCAGACACAGAGTGAAGCTCCCTCTACACCATCCCATCACACACTCCCAGTGTCAGACACAGAGTGAAGCTTCCTCCACACCGTCACATCACACACTCCCGGGGTCAGACACAGAGTGAAACTCCCTCCACACTATCCCATCACACACTCCCGGGGTCAGACACTGAGTGAAGCTCCCTCCACACCGTCCCATCACACACTCCCGGGGTCAGACATAGAGTGAAGCTCCCTCTACACCGTCCCATCACACACTCCCGGGGTCAGACACAGAGTGAAACTCCCTCTACACCGTCCCATCACACACTCCTGAGGTCAGACACAGAGTGAAACTCTCTCTGCACTGTCCCATCACACACTCCCGGGGTCAGACACAGAGTGAAGCTTCCTCTACACTGTCCCATCACACACTCCCGGGGTCAGACACAGAGTGAAGCCACCCCACTCCCAACAATGTCCACTCATGTACAGTCAGGAGAGGGGCAATTGGAGATAGAAGGAGAGTGTTGTGAGGAGGAGAGGACATGTGGAGGGGTGTGATAGTAAAGGAGCACGTGGTTGGTGTTAGGGTTGAGGAGGATCCTAAGCAGATGAGTGGTTTGATCCCCACTCTGAGAAATGAGGTGTGAGAGACCCTGGGGTATCGGGTTACTGGGGTGAGGTCCAATGCTGGGGAAAGACCCCAAGGTCAGAAGGGAGCAAGCAAGGGTGTCAGAGGGTGTCGCTGGGGCTCTGGACAGAGGAGGGAACGCGACAATGAGACCCCGTACACAGGGTTCTGGCTGTGGGGATGGAGGGGCAAGAGATGGCCCTGGATCCTGTCATGGTCACTGCTGGGTTGGCAAAATGACCACCCTTGGGGTCCCTCTTGAGTTGGTGAGTGGCCCTTAGGTACAGAGGGAGGGCAGGCGGAGTTTGATCCGTGAAGAAGGAATATCCGGAAGTTATAAGGAAGTTTAAAAGCCTGAAGCACAGCCAACCTAAGTGTCTCTCAGATTAGAAAGGGATGTGGCGAATCAGGTGGTTTGAAGGTCATATTAGATGGGCTGAATAGCCACGTGACCAGGGAAGTGTTTAGACTGATTTAGTACAATATTTGCAGATGATACCACTGCAGTGGGCCGTATCCCAAAGAACAATGAGTTGGAGTCCGGGAAGGAGTAGGAGAGCCACGGGAGATGGTGTCATGAAAACAATCTCTCCCCCCATGTCAACGAAAGAGCTGGGGTGGGGGCTGCAGTCAACATCGTCGGTGTTGCGGTCGGGAGGGTTGAGAGCTTCAAGTTCCCCAGTGTGAACATCACCAGTGATCTGTCCTCTTCCAACCTTGGAGACAGCAAGAAAGCTCACCAGTGCCTCTGGCTAAACAAATTCACCATGCCCCGTTTGACTCCTTTGCACCATAGAAAACATCCTATCACGGCTTGCTACGGCAACTGCTCTGCCTGTGGCCGTAAGAAACTGCAGAGTTGCGGCCACAGCTCAGCGCGTCACAGAAACCAGCCTCCCCTCCATGGACTCTGTCTTCACGTCTCACTGTACTGTGAAGGACCCCACGCACCCCTCAGACAAACTCTTCTCCCTCCTGCCACCTGGCAAAAGGCAACAAAGCATTCGGGCTCTCACGACCAGACTGTGCAACAGTTTCTTTCCCCAAGCCATCAGACTCCTCAATACTCAGAGTCTAGTCTGACACCAACCTACACACACACACACACACACACACACACACACACTCACTCACTCAGCTGAACACCACTCCACTCCCTTTGCAATTCTTGCTCATTTCTTTCTCAATTCCTGCTAAAACATTGTTTACATTTAGATCATTTATAATTATATTGTAATTTGTCCTTTACTGTGCCTATTGTCTTGTTTATTAATTACTGTACTGTCTTGCACTGTTTTGTGCATTTTATGTAGTCCCATGTAGGCCTGAAGTCTAGTGTAGTTTTGTGTTGTTTCATGTAGCACCATGGTCCTGGGGGAATGTTGTTTCGTTTTTACTGTGTACTGCACTAGCTGTTATGGTTGAAATGACAATAAAAGCGACTCGACTCTCGATATCACTGCCTCAGTGCCACGGGCCTGAATGACTTCCGTCCAGTTGCACTCATTGCAAAGTGCTTTGAGAGATTGGTTCTATCACATCTGAAATCCTGTCTGCCCACTACCCTGGACCCCCATCAATTTGCCTATCGCACCAACAGGTCCACGGAGGATGCCATCTCCACGGCACTTCACTCTGCCCTGACCCACCTGGACAGCCCCAACTCTTAACGTCAGAATGTGTTCATTGACTTTAGTTTGGCATTCAATACTGTGATCCCCTCCAAGCTGATCGCCAAACTTCGCCAGTTTAGTATCAACTCATCCCTCTGCAATTGGACCTTGGACTTTCTGACTAACAGACCCCAATCAGTGAAGTTAGACAACCTCTCCTCCTCCACTCTCACCCTGAACACCAACGTGCCCCAAGGCTGTGTGCTGAGCCCTCTTCTGTACTCCCTTTTCACCTATGACTGCGTTCCTGTACATGGTTCTAACTCCATAAACCAGTTTGCAGACGACACCACGGTGGTTGGCCTGATCAGCGGGGATGACGAGACAGCCTACAGGGACGAGGTTCAGCACCTGGCCGCGTGGTGTGCCGACAACAATCTGGCCCTTAACGCCCAGAAGACCAAGCAGATCATTGTGGACTTCAGGCATGCGAGGAGCCACACTCACATCCCCATCTACATCAATGGAGCTGTAGTGGAGCGTGTATCAAGCTTCAAATTCCTTGGTGTCCACATTTCCGAGGATCTCACCTGGTCCCTGAACTCCTCCATCCTGATCAAGAAGGCGCAACAGTGCCTTTATTTCCTGCGGAGCATCAAGAAAGCTCACCTCTGTCCCAGGATACTGACGGACTTCTACCGCTGTACCATTGAGAGCATACTCACCAACTGCATCTCAGTGTGGTATGGCAATTGTCCCGTATCCAACTGCAAAGCACTCCAGCGTGTGGTGAAAACTGCCCAGTGGATTATCGACACCCAATTGCCCACCATTGAGAACATCTACCATAAACGCTGCCTGGGCAGGGTGAGAAGCATTATCAAGGATGTATCTCACCCTAACCATGGACTTTTTACTCTCCTCCCATCCGGTAGGCGCTACAGGAGCCTCCGCTCCCGCACCAGCAGGCACAGGAAGAGCTTCTTCCCTGAGGCTGTGACCCTGCTGAACCTCACATCACAGCGCTAAGCAGTATTGCACCCGTGTTGTACTGTCTCAGTACTTTTGTATTTGTGTACTGTAGCACTTACTTTTTATTCACAGTTATTTTATAAATAACACTATGCTTTGCATTTCTGGTCAGATGCTAACTGCATTTCATTGGCTTTGTATCTGTACTTGGCACAATGACAATAAAGTTGAACCTAATCTAATGTAATCAGTAAAGCAGCCAGCAGAATCAAAGACCCCACCCACCCCGGGAGACCTCTCTTCTCCCCTCCCATACAAAAGCCTGAAAGCACAATCCATCAGGCTCAAGGTCAGCTTCTATCCTGCGGTTATAAGATTATTGATCAGTCCCCTAGTACAATGACATGACCTCTTCACCTCACAATCTACCTCATGGTGACTCTCGTACCTTACTGTCTGCCAGAACTGTACTGTCCCTGTAACTGAAGCTCTTTATTCTGCATTGTTGCAGCTCGACGACCTTCGTCTGGTCAGGGAGAGTGAGGCGGTGATAGAAAGGAGCTATAGGCAGGTGGTCACACTGGGGCCACGGGAGACAGGCAAGTGGGTCACAGTCAGGAGAGGGAAGGGGAAAAGTCAGGGACTAGAGAGCACCCCTGTGGCTGTACCCCTTGACAATAAGTACTCCTGTTTGAGTACTGTTGGTGGGGAACAGCCTACCTGGGGGAAGCAACAGAGGCCATGCCTCTGGCACAGAGTCTGGCCTTGTGGCTCAGAAGGGTAGGGAAAGGAAGAGGATGGCAGCAGTGATAGGGGACTCTATAGTTAGGGGGTCAGACAGGCGATTCTGTGGACGCAGGAAAGAAACTCGGATGGTAGTTTGCCTCCCAGGTGCCAGGGTCCAGGATGTTTCAGATCATGTCCAAGATATCCTGCAGTGGGAGGGAGAACAACCAGAGGTCGTGGTACATATTGGTACCAATGACATAGGTAGGAAAAGGGAAGAGGTCCTGAAAAAAGGCTACAGGGAGTTAGGAAGGAAGTTGAGAAGCAGGACCATAAAGGTAGTCATCTCGGGATTATTGCCTGTGCCACGCGACAGTGGGTATAGGAATAAAGTGAGGTGGAGGATAAATGCGTGGCTGAGGGATTGGAGCAGGGGGCAGGGATTCAGGTTTCTGGATCACTGGGGCAGGAGTGACCTGTACATAAAGGATGGGTTGCACTTGAATCCCAGAGGGACCAATATCCTGGTGGGGAGGTTTGCTAAGGCTACTGGGGAGAGTTTAAACTACAAACGTAGAATTGTTGGGGGGTGGGAACCGAACTGAAGAGATTGGGGAAGAGGCTGTTGGCTCACAAACAGAGAAAGCTTGTAGACAGTGTGAGAAGGAGGATAGGCAGGTGATAGAGAAGGGAAGCGCTCAGACCGATGTTTGAGATGTATCTATTTTAATGCAAGGAGTGTTGTGAACAAAGCGGATGAGCTTAGAGCGTGGATCAGTACTTGGAGCTATGATGTGGTGGCCATTACAGAGACTTGGATGGCTCAGGGGCAGGAATGGCTACTTTAAGTGCCGGGTTTTAGATGTTTCAGAAAGGACAGGGACGGAGGCAAAAGAGGTGGGGGTGTGACACTGTTGATCAGAGATGGTGTCACGGCTGCAGAAAAGGTGGACGCCAGGGAGGGATTGTCTATGGAGTCTCTGTGGTTGAAGGTTAGGAACAGGAAGGGGCCAATAACTTTACGATGTTTTTTATAGGCCACCCAATAGTAACAGGGATATCGAGGAGCAGATAGGGAAACAGATTCTGGAAAGGTGTAATAATAACGGAGTTATCGTGATGGGAGATTTTAATTTCCCAAATATCGATTGGCATCTCCTTAGAGCAAGGGGTTTAGATGGGGTGGAGTTTGTTAGGTGTGTTCAGGAAGGTTTCCTGACACAATATGTAGATAATCCTACAAGAGGAGAGACTGTACTTGATCTGGTATTGGGAAATGAACCTGGTCAGGTGTCAGAACTCTCAGTGGGAGAGCATTTTGGAGATAGTTATCACAATTCTATCTCCTTTACAATAGCATTGGAGAGAGATAGGAACAGACAAGTGTTTAATTGGAGTAAGGGGAATTATGAGGCTATCAGGCAGGAAATTGGAAGCTTAAATTGGGAACAGATGTTCTCAGGGAAAAGTACAGAAGAAATGTGGCAAATGTTCAGGGGATATTTGTGTGGAGTTCTGCATAGATACGTTCCAATAAGACAGGAAAGTTATGGTAGGGTACAGGAATCGTGGTGTACGAAGGCTGTAATAAATCGAGTCAAGAAAAAAAGAAATGCTTACAAAAGGTTCAGAGAGCTAAGATATGTTAGAGATCTAGAAGACTATAAGGCTAATAGGAAGGAGCTTAAGAAGGAAATTAGGAGAGCCAGAAGGGGCCATGAGAAGGCCTTGGCGGGCAGGATTAAGGAAAACCCCAAGGCATTCTACAAGTATGTGAAGAACAAGAGGATAAGACGTGAAAGAATAGGACCTATCAAGTGTGACAGTGGGAAAGTGTGTATGGAACCGCAGAAAATAGCAGAGGTACTTAATGAATACTTTACTTCAGTATTCACTATGGATAAAGATCTTGGTGATTGTAGTGATGACTTGCAGTGGACTGAAAAGCTTGAGCATGTAGATATTAAGAAAGAGGATGTGCTGCAGCTTTTAGAAAGCATCGAGTTGGATAAATCGCCAGACCGGATGAGATGTACCCCAGGCTACTGTGGGAGGTGAGGGAGGAGATTGCTGAGCCTCTGGCAATGATCTTTGCATCATCAATGGAGACGAGAGAGGTTCCGGAGGAGTGGAGGGTTGCGGATGTTGTTCCCTTATTCAAGAAAGGGAGTAGGGATAGCCCAGGAAATTATAGACCAGTGAGTCTCACTTCAGTGGTTGGTAAATTGATGGAGAAGATCCTGAGAGGCAGGATTTATGAACATTTGGAGAGGTGTAATATGATTAGGAATAGTCAGCATGGCTTTGTCAAAGGCAGGTCGTGCCTTACAAACCTGACTGAATTTTTTGAGGATGTGACTAAACACATTGAAGGTAGAGCCGTAGATGTAGTGTATATGGATTTCAGCAAGGCATTTGATAAGGTACCCCATGCAAGGCTTATTGAGAAAGTAAGGAGGAATGGGATCCAAGGGGACATTGCTTTGTGGATCCAGAACTAGCTTGCCCACAGAAGGCAAGGAGTGGTTGTAGATGGGTCATATTCTGCATGGAGGTCGGAGATCAGTGGTGTGCCTCAGGGATCTGTTCTGGGACCCTTACTCTTTGTTATTTTTATAAATGACCTGGATGAGGAAGTGGAGGGATGGGTTAGTAAGTTTGCTGATGACACAAAGGTTGGAGGTGTTGTGGATAGTGTGGAGGGCTGTCAGAGGTTACAGCAGGACATTGATAGGATGCAAAACTGGGCTGAGAAGTGGCAGATGGAGTTCAACCCAGATAAGTGTGAGGTTGTTCATTTTGGTAGGTCAAATAGGATGGCAGAATATAGTATTAATGGTAAGACTCTTGGCAGTGTGGAGGATCAGAGGGAACTTGGGGTCTGAGTCCACAGAACACTCAAAGCAACTGCGCAGGTTGACTCTGCGGTTAAGAAAGCATACGGTGTATTGGCCTTAAACAATCGTGGAATTGAATTTAGGAGCCAAGAAGTAATGTTGCGGCTATATAGGACCCTGGTCAGACCCCACTTGGAGTACTGTGCTCAGTTCTGGTCGCCTCACTACAGGAAGGATGTGGAAGCCATAGAAAGGGTGCAGAGGAGATTTACAAGGATGTTGCCTGGATTGGGGAGCATGCCTTATGAAAACAGGTTGAGTGAACTCGGCCTTTTCACCTTGGAGCGATGGAGGATGAGAGGTGACCTGATAGAGGTGTATAAGATGATGAGAGGCATTGATCGTGTGGATAGTCAGAGCCATTTTCCCAGAGCTGACATGGTTGCCACAAGAGGACACAGGTTTAAGGTGCTGGGGAGTAGGTACAGAGGAGATGTCAGTGGTAAGTTTTTTTACTCAGAGTGGTGAGTGCGTGGAATGGGCTGCCGGCAACGGTGGTGGAGGTGGATACGATAGGGTCTTTTAAGAGACTTTTGGATAGGTAAATGGTGCTTAGTAAAATAGAGGGCTATGGGTAAGCCTAGTAATTTCTAAGGTAGGGACATGTTCGGCACAGCTTTGTGGGCCGAAGGGCCTGTATTGTGCTGTAGGTTTTCTATGTTTCTAAAAATCCTTCTGCATCTGAGTGTGACGGTATTCCCGAGCCTCCACCTGAAACTTCCATGACTGACAGTAGTGAAAACTGAGGGGAAGCTACTGACATGATGAAGGAAGCCCTGAACACCCCAAGAGATCGAGGGCCTCCATTACTGTCCTAGGTGCCAGGGATGTAGCACCTCAATGCATTGTGTAATGACTCGATAGTGTGGACATGGAGAGGCTGTTTCCTATGCTGGGGGAGTCTAAGACCAGAGGACACAGCCTCAGAATAGAGGGGTGACCTTTTTGAATGGAGGTGAGGAGGAATTTCTTTAGCCAAGTGGTGAATCTGTGGAATTCTTTGCCACAGGCCGCTGTGGAGGCCAAGTCTTGAAGAATATTTAAGGCAGATTCTTGATTAATCGGGGCATTAAGGGATATGGGCAGAAGGCAAGTGATTGGGGCTGAGAGGAAAAATGGATCAGCCATGATGAGATGGCAGAGCAGACTCGATGGGCCAAATGGCCTAATTCTGCTCCCATAACTTATGGTGTTATGAACTAATCAGGTTAGTTGGGGGGTGCCACGCCCACGTAGGACCTAGTCAATACTGAAATAAAATAAATAAAATGTTATCATTCTAGAGGACTGCTCAGTGTCTTAGAGGTAGAAGCTGTCCCTGAATTGGTAAATTGGTTTATTCTGGTCAAGTGTACTGACGTACAGTGAAGGGCTTCGTTTTGTATGCCATCTATACAGATCTTTTCCTTACATCAGTGCATTGAGGTAGGACAAGGGAGAACAATAACAGAATGCAGAATAAAGTGCTACACTTCCGGAGAAGGTGCAATGCAGGCAGACAATGGGGTAGGTTGTGAGGTCAGGAGACCTCCATCTTACTAGGAAATTGTTCGGTAACATGGGATATAAGCTGCCTTTGAGCCTGGAGGTGCGTGCTTTCAGGCTTTTGTATCTCCTGCCCGATGGGAGGTGGGAGAAGAGGGAATGTCTGGGGTGAGGGTGATCTTCGATTTTGCCAGCTGCTTTACCATGGCAGTGAGGAGCGTAGAGAGTCCATGGAGGGGATGCTGACTTTTTAAAGTGCTGTTACAAAGAAATAAACTGTTACATTAATATAAGAATATATGTACTTGCAGATTCGGAAAGGTGCTACTGGGACTGGAGGGCTCAGGTTAGAACAGGACCCCTTTGTTGATGGCATTGAGAAGGTTGGGAAGCCCTGGGTGAGAAGGACAGACCGGCGCTGTTTTCCCCGGAGCGCAGGAGGCCAAGGGGTGACCTTGCAGAGGCTTGTAACATTATGATAAGGTGGATAGTCACAGGGTTCAGGGAGTCTAAAACTTGAGGTCATTGGTTATGTGAGAGGGGACAGATTTAAAAGGGAAACCTGAGGGGTAACTTCTTCACACAGAGGGTGATGGGTACATGGAACAAGATGCCAGAGGAAGTGGTAGAGGTGAGCACATTTAAAAAACAGATACATTTTAGGAAAGGTTTCAAAGGATTAGGTTGTTATTTTTCCTAGACTTAAAAAAAAATTATTTTATTGACATACGGTGCAGACAGGACCCTCTGTCTCTTTGAGCTACGCCACCCAGCAACCCTCGATTTAACCCCAGCCTAATCATGGGACAGTTTACAATGATCGATTAACCTACTGACCGGTAGGTCTTTGGACTGTGGGAGGAAACCAGAGCACCCGGAGGAAACCCACGCAGTCACGGGGAGAACGTACAAACTCCTTACAGGCAGCGGTGGGAATTGAACAGGGGTCACTGGTTGTAAACTGTTG
>NW_027277208.1:0-30690 GCF_030028105.1 Mobula birostris
TCTCATGCCCTGAAACTCATGCCCTGAATCCCATGCCCTGAAACTCAAGCCCTGATTCTGCTGCCCTGAAACTCAGGCCCTGAATCTCATGCCTTGAAACTCCTGCCTCAAAATCATGCACTGAAACTCATGCCCTGAATCACATGCCCTAAAACTCCTGCCCTGAATCATCTCCCCAGAAACTCATTATCTGAATCACATGCCCTGAAATTCCTGCCCTGAATCTCATGCCCTGAAACTCATGCCCTGAATCTCATGCCTTGAAACTCCTGCCCTCAAACTCATGCACTGAAACTCATGCACTGAAACTCATACCCTGAATCTCATGCCTTGAAACTCCTGTCCTGAATCTCATGCCCTGAAACTCCTGCACTGAAACTCATGCCATGAATCCCATATCCTGAAACTCACGCCCTGAATTACATGCCCTGAAACTCATGCACTGAAACTCATTATCTGAATCACATGCCCTGAAATTCCTGCCCTAAATCTCATGCCCTGAAACTCATGCCCTGAATCTCATGCCTTGAAACTCCAGCACTCAAACTCATGCACTGAAACTCAAGCACTGAAACTCATGCCCTGAATCTCATGCGCTAAATCTCATGACCTTAAACTCAAGCCGTGAATCTCCTGCCCTGAAACTCATGCCCTGAATCTCATGCCTTCAAACTCCTGCCCTCAAACTCATGCACTGAAACTCATGCACTGAAACTCATGCCCTGAATCTCATGCCTTGAAACTCCTGCCCTCAAACTCATGCACTGATACTCATGCCCTGAATCTCATTCCTTGAAACTCCTGTCCTGATTCTCATGCCCTGAAACTCATGCCCTGAATCCCATGCCCTGAATCTCAAGCCCTGATTCTCCTGCCCTGAAACTCATGCCCTGAATCTCATGCCTTGAAACTCCTGCCCTCAAACTCATGCACTGAAACTCATGCACTGAATCTCATGCCTTGAAACTCCTGTCCTGAATCCCATGCCCTGAAACTCAAGCCCTGATTCTCCTACCCTGAAACTCATGCCCTAAAACTCATGCCCTGAATCATCTGCCCAGAAACTCATGCCCTGAATCATCTGCCCAGAAACTCATTATCTGAATCACATGCCCTGAAATTCCTGCCCTGAATCTCATGCCCTGAAACTCATGCCCTGAATCTCATGCCTTGAAACTCCTGCCCTCAAACTCATGCACTGAAACTCATGCACTGAAACTCATACCCTGAATCTCATGCCTTGAAACTCCTGTCCTGAATCTCATGCCCTGAAACTCATGCCCTGAATCTCATGCCCTGAAACTCCTGCACTGAAACTCATGCCATGAATCTCATATCCTGAAACTCACGCCCTGAATTACATGCCCTGAAACTCCTGCACTGAAACTCATGCCCTGAAACTCATGCACTGAATCTCATACCCTGAAACTCCTGCCTGAAACTCATGCACTGAAACTCATGCACTGAATCACATGCCCAAAAACTCCTGCCCTGAATCATCTGCCCAGTAACTCATTATCTGAATCACATGCCCTGAAATTCCTGCCCTGAATCTCATGCCCTGAAACTCATGCCCTGAATCTCATGCCTTGAAACTCCTGCCCTCAAACTCATGCACTGAAACTCATGCCCTGAATCACATGCCCTAAAACTCCTGCCCTGAATCATCTGCCCAGTAACTATTTATCTGAATCACATGCCCTGAAATTCCTGCCCTGAATCTCATGCCCTGAAACTCATGCCCTGAATCTCATGCCTTGAAACTCCTGCCCTCAAACTCATGCACTGAAACTCATGCACTGAAACTCATGCCCTGAATCTCATGCCTTGAAACTCCTGCCCTCAAACTCATGCCCTGAAACTCATGCCCTGAATCCATGCCCTGAAACTCAAGCCCTGATTCTCCTGCCCTGAAACTCATGCACTGAAACTCATGCCCTGAATCACATGCCCTAAAACTCCTGCCCTGAATCATCTGCCAGTAACTCATTATCTGAATCACATGCCGTGAAATTCCTGCCCTGAATCTCATGCCCTGAAACTCCTGCCCTCAAACTCATGCACTGAAACTCATGCACTGAAACTCATGCCCTGAATCTCATGCCTTGAAACTCCTGTCCTGAATCTCATGCCCTGAAACTCATGCCCTGAATCTCATGCCCTGAAACTCCTGCACTGAAACTCATGCCCTGAAACTCATGCACTGAATCTCATACCCTGAAACTCCTGCCCTCAAACTCATGCACTGAAACTCATGCCTTGAATCTCATGCCTTGAAACTCCTGTCCTGAATCTCATGCCCTGAAACTCATGCCCTGAATCTCATGCCCTGAAACTCCTGCACTGAAACTCATACCCTGAAACTCCTGCCCTGAAACTCATGCACTGAAACTCATGCCCTGAATCACATGCCCTAAAACTCCTGCATTGAATCATCCGCCCAGTAACTCATTATCTGAATCACATGCCCTGAAATTCCTGCCCTGAATCTCATGCCCTGAAACTCATGCGCTGAATCTCATGCCCTGACACTTCTGCCCTGAAACTCATGCACTGAATCTCATACCCTGAAACTCCTGCCCTGAAACTCATGCACTGAAACTCATGCCCTGAATCACATGCCCTAAAACTCCTGTCCTGAATCATCTGCCCAGAAACTCATTATCTGAATCACATGCCCTGAAATTCCTGCCCTAAATCTCATGCCCTGAAACTCATGCCCTGAATCTCATGCCTTGAAACTCCAGCCCTCAAACTCATGCACTGAAACTCATGCACTGAAACTCATGTCCTGAATCTCATGCGCTAAATCTCATGACCTTAAACTCAAGCCGTGAATCTCCTGCCCTGAAATTCATGCACTGAATCTCATGCCTTGAAACTCCTGCCCTCAAGCTCATGCACTGAAACTCATGCACTGAAACTCATGCCCTGAATCTCATGCCTTGAAACTCCTGCCCTCAAACTCATGCACTGAAACTCATGCACTGAATCTCATGCCTTGAAACTCCTGTCCTGAATCCCATGCCCTGAAACTCAAGCCCTGATTCTCCTACCCTGAAACTCATGCCCTGAATCTCATGCCTTGAAACTCCTGCCTCAAAATCATGCCCTGAAACTCATGCACTGAAACTCATGCCCTGAATCACATGCCCTAAAACTCATGCCCTGAATCATCTGCCCAGAAACTCATTATCTGAATCACATGCCCTGAAATTCCTGCCCTGAATCTCATGCCCTGAAACTCATGCCCTGAATCTCATGCCTTGAAACTCCTGCCCTCAAACTCATGCACTGAAACTCATGCACTGAAACTCATACCCTGAATCTCATGCCTTGAAACTCCTGTCCTGAATCTCATGCCCTGAAACTCATGCCCTGAATCTCATGCCCTGAAACTCCTGCACTGAAACTCATGCCATGAATCTCATATCCTGAAACTCACGCCCTGAATTACATGCCCTGAAACTCCTGCACTGAAACTCATGCCCTGAAACTCATGCACTGAATCTCATACCCTGAAACTCCTGCCCTGAAACTCATGCACTGAAACTCATGCACTGAATCACATGCCCTAAAACTCCTGCCCTGAATCATCTGCCCAGTAACTCATTATCTGAATCACATGCCCTGAAATTCCTGCCCTGAATCTCATGCCCTGAAACTCATGCCCTGAATCTCATGCCTTGAAACTCCTGCCCTCAAACTCATGCACTGAAACTCATGCACTGAAACTCATGCCCTGAATCACATGCCTAAAACTCCTGCCCTGAATCATCTGCCCAGTAACTATTTATCTGAATCACATGCCCTGAAATTCCTGCCCTGAATCTCATGCCCTGAAACTCATGCCCTGAATCTCATGCCTTGAAACTCCTGCCCTCAAACTCATGCACTGAAACTCATGCCCTGAATCTCATGCCTTGAAACTCCTGCCCTCAAACTCATGCCCTGAAACTCATGCCCTGAATCCCATGCCCTGAAACTCAAGCCCTGATTCTCCTGCCCTGAAACTCATGCACTGAATCTCATACCCTGAAACTCCTGCCCTGAAACTCATGCACTGAATCTCATGCCCTGAATCACATGCCCTAAAACTCCTGCCCTGAGTCATCTGCCCAGTAACTCATTATCTGAATCACATGCCGTGAAATTCCTGCCCTGAATCTCATGCCCTGAAACTCCTGCCCTCAAACTCATGCACTGAAACTCATGCACTGAAACTCATGCCCTGAATCTCATGCCTTGAAACTCCTGTCCTGAATCTCATGCCCTGAAACTCATGCCCTGAATCTCATGCCCTGAAACTCCTGCACTGAAACTCATGCCCTGAAACTCATGCACTGAATCTCATACCCTGAAACTCCTGCCCTGAAACTCATGCACTGAAACTCATGCCCTGAATCACATGCCCTAAAACTCCTGCCCTGAATCATCTGCCCAGTAACTCATTATCTGAATCACATGCACTGAAATTCCTGCCCTCAAACTCATGTACTGAAACTCATGCACTGAAACTCATGCCCTGAATCTCATGCCTTGAAACTGCTGTCCTGAATCTCATGCCCTGAAACTCATGCCCTGAATCTCATGCCCTGAAACTACTGCACTGAAACTCATACCCTGAAACTCCTGCCCTGAAACTCATGCACTGAAACTCATGCCCTGAATCACATGCCCTAAAACTCCTGCCCTGAATCATCTGCCCAGTAACTCATTATCTGAATCACATGCCCTGAAATTCCTGCCCTGAATCTCATGCCCTGAAACTCATGCCCTGAATCTCATGCCCTGAAACTTCTGCCCTGAAACTCATGCACTGAATCTCATACCCTGAAACTCCTGCACTGAAACTCATGCACTGAAACTCATGCCCTGAATCACATGCCCTAAAACTCCTGCCCTGAATCATCTGCCCAGAAACTCATTATCTGAATCACATGCCCTGAAATTCCTGCCCTAAATCTCATGCCCTGAAACTCATGCCCTGAATCTCATGCCTTGAAACTCCAGCCCTCAAACTCATGCACTGAAACTCATGCACTGAAACTCATGCGCTGAATCTCATGCGCTAAATCTCATGACCTTAAACTCAAGCCGTGAATCTCCTGCCCTGAAACTCATGCCCTGAATCTCATGCCTTGAAACTCCTGCCCTCAAACTCATGCACTGAAACTCATGCACTGAAACTCATGCCCTGAATCTCATGCCTTGAAACTCCTGCCCTCAAACTCATGCCCTGAAACTCATGCCCTGAATCCCATGCCCTGAAACTCAAGCCCTGATTCTCCTGCCCTGAAACTCATGCACTGAATCTCATACCCTGAAACTCCTGCCCTGAAACTCATGCACTGAAACTCATGCCCTGAATCACATGCCCTAAAACTCCTGCCCTGAATCATCTGCCCAGTAACTCATTATCTGAATCACATGCCGTGAAATTCCTGCCCTGAATCTCATGCCCTGAAACCCCTGCCCTCAAATTCATGCACTGAAACTCATGCACTGAAACTCATGCCCTGAATCTCATGCCTTGAAACTCCTGTCCTGAATCTCATGCCCTGAAACTCATGCCCTGAATCTCATGCCCTGAAACTCCTGCACTGAAACTCATACCCTGAAACTCCTGCCCTGAAACTCATGCACTGAAACTCATGCCCTGAATCACATGCCCTAAAACTCCTGCCCTGAATCATCTGCCCAGTAACTCATTATCTGAATCACATGCCCTGAAATTCCTGCCCTGAATCTCATGCCCTGAAACTCATGCCCTGAATCTCATACCCTGAAACTCCTGCACTGAAACTCATGTACTGAAACTCATGCCCTGAATATCATGCCCTAAAACTCCTGCCCTGAATCATTTGCCCAGAAACTCATTATCTGAATCACAAGCCCTGAAATTCCTGCCCTAAATCTCATGCCCTGAAACTCATGCCCTGAATCTCATGCCTTGAAACTCCAGCCCTCAAACTCATGCACTGAAACTCATGCACTGAAACTCATGCGCTGAATCTCATGCGCTAAATCTCATGACCTTAAACTCAAGCCGTGAATCTCCTGCCCTGAAACTCATGCCCTGAATCTCATGCCTTGAAACTCCTGCCCTCAAACTCATGCACTGAAACTCATGCACTGAAACTCATGCCCTGAATCTCATGCCTTGAAACTCCTGCCCTCAAACTCATGCACTGAAACTCATGCCCTGAATCTCATGCCTTGAAACTCCTGTCCTGATTCTCATGCCCTGAAACTCATGCCCTGAATCCCATGCCCTGAAACTCAAGCCCTGATTCTCCTGCCCTGAAACTCATGCCCTGAATCTCATGCCTTGAAACTCCTGCCTCAAAATCATGCCCTGAAACTCATGCACTGAAACTCATGCCCTGAATCACATGCCCTAAAACTCCTGCCCTGAATCTTCTCCCCAGAAACTCATTATCTGAATCACATGCCCTGAAATTCCTGTCCTGAATCTCATGCCCTGAAACTCATGCCCTGAATCTCATGCCTTGAAACTCCTGCCCTCAAACTCATGCACTGAAACTCATGCACTGAAACTCATACCCTGAATCTCATGCCTTGAAACTGCTGTCCTGAATCTCATGCCCTGAAACTCATGCCCTGAATCTCATGCCCTGAAACTCCTGCACTGAAACTCATGCCATGAATCTCATATCCTGAAACTCACGCCCTGAATTACATGCCCTGAAACTCCTGCACTGAAACTCATTGCCTGAAACTCATGCACTGAAACTCATACCCTGAAACTCCTGCCCTGAAACTCATGCACTGAAACTCATGCCCTGAATCACATGCCCTAAAACTCCTGCCCTGAATCATCTGCCCAGTAACTCATTATCTGAATCACATGCCCTGAAATTCCTGCCCTGAATCTCATGCCCTGAAACTCATGCCCTGAATCTCATGCCTTGAAACTCCTGCCCTCAAACTCATGCACTGAAACTCATGCACTGAAACTCATGCCCTGAATCTCATGCCTTGAAACTACTGTCCTGAATCTCATGCCCTGAAACTCATGCCCTGAATCTCATGCCCTGAAACTCCTGCACTGAAACTCATACCCTGAAACTCCTGCCCTGAAACTCATGCACTGAAACTCATGCCCTGAATCACATGCCCTAAAACTCCTTCCCTGAATCATCTGCCCAAAAACTCATTATCTGAATCACATGCCCTGAAATTCCTGCCCTAAATCTCATGCCTTGAAACTCCTGCCCTCAAACTCATGCACTGAAACTCATGCCCTGAATCTCATGCCTTGAAACTCCTGTCCTGAATCTCATGCCCTGAAACTCTTGCCCTGAATCCCATGCCCTGAAACTCAAGCCCTGATTCTCCTGCCCTGAAACTCATGCCCTGAATCTCATGTCTTGAAACTCCTGCCTCAAAATCATGCACTGAAACTCATGCACTGAAACTCATGCCCTGAATCACATGCCCTAAAACTCCTGCCCTGAATCATCTGCCCAGAAACTCATTATCTGAATCACATGCCCTGAAATTCCTGCCCTGAATCTCATGCCCTGAAACTCAAGCCCTGAATCTCATGCCTTGAAACTCCTGTCCTGATTCTCATGCCCTGAAACTCATGCCCTGAATCCCGTGCCCTGAAACTCAAGGCCTGATTCTCCTGCCCTGAAACTCATGCCCTGAATCTCATGCCTTGAAAATCCTGCCTCAAAATCATGCCCTGAAACTCATGCACTGAAACTCATGCCCTGAATCACATGCCCTAAAACTCCTGCCCTGAATCGTCTCCGCAGAAACTCAATATCTGAATCACATGCCCTGAAATTCCTGCCCTGAATCTCATGCCCTGAAACTCATGCCCTGAATCTCATGCCTTGAAACTCCTGCCCTCAAACTCATGCACTGAAACTCATGCACTGAAACTCATACCCTGAATCTCATGCCTTGAAACTCCTGTCCTGAATCTCATGCCCTGAAACTCATGCCCTGAATCTCATGCCCTGAAACTCCTGCACTGAAACTCATGCCATGAATCTCATATCCTGAAACTCACACCCTGAATTACATGCACTGAAACTCCTGCCCTGAAACTCATGCACTGAAACTCATGCCCTGAATCACATGCCCTAAAACTCCATCCCTGAATCATCTGCCCAGAAACTCATTATCTGAATCACATGCCCTGAAATTCCTGCCCTAAATCTCATGCCCTGAAACTCATGCCCTGAATCTCATGCCTTGAAACTCCTGTCCTGAATCTCATGCCCTGAAACTCATGCCCTGAATCCCATGCCCTGAAACTCACGCCCTGAATCATCTGCCCAGTAACTCATTATCTAAATCACATGCCCTGAAATTCCTGCCCTGAATCTCATGCCCTGAAACTCATGCCCTGAATCTCATGCCTTGAAACTCCTGCCCTCAAACTCATGCACTGAAACTCATGCACTGAAACTCATACCCTGAATCTCATGCCTTGAAACTCCTGTCCTGAATCTCATGCCCTGAAACTCATGCCCTGAATCTCATGCCCTGAAACTCCTGCACTGAAACTCATGCCATGAATCTCATATCCTGATACTCACGCCCTGAAACTCATGCACTGAAACTCATGCCCTGAATCACATGCCCTAAAACTCCTGCCCTGAATCATCTGCCCAGAAACTCATTATCTGAATCACATGCCCTGAAATTCCTGCCCTAAATCTCATGCCCTGAAACTCATGCCCTGAATCTCATGCCTTGAAACTCCAGCCCTCAAACTCATGCACTGAAACTCATGCACTGAAACTCATGCCCTGAATCTCATGCGCTAAATCTCATGACCTTAAACTCAAGCCGTGAATCTCCTGCCCTGAAACTCATGCCCTGAATCTCATGCCTTGAAACTCCTACCCTCAAACTCATGCACTGAAACTCATGCTCTGAAACTCATGCCCTGAATCTCATGCCTTGAAACTCCTGACCTCAAACTCATGCACTGAAACGCATGCCCTGAATCTCATGCCTTGAAACTCCTGTCCTGATTCTCATGCCCTGAAACTCATGCCCTGAATCCCATGCCCTGAAACTCAAACCCTGATTCTCCTGCCCTGAAACTCATGCCCTGAATCTCATGCCTTGAAACTCCTGCCTCAAAATCATGCCCTGAAACTCATGCCCTGAATCACATGCCCTAAAACTCCTGCCCTGAATCATCTCCCCAGAAACTCATTATCTGAATCACATGCCCTGAAATTCCTGCCCTGAATCTCATGCCCTGAAACTCATACCCTGAATCTCATGCCTTGAAACTCCTGCCCTCAAACTCATGCACTGAAACTCATGCACTGAAACTCATACCCTGAATCTCATGCCTTGAAACTCCTGTCCTGAATCTCATGCCCTGAAACTCATGCCCTGAATCTCATGCCCTGAAACTCCTGCACTGAAACTCATGCCATGAATCTCATATCCTGAAACTCACGCCCTGAATTACATGCACTGAAACTCCTGCCCTGAAACTCATGCACTGAATCTCATGCCTTGAAACTCCTGCCCTCAAACTCATGCACTGAAACTCATGCCATGAATCTCATGCCTTGAAACTCCTGTCCTGAATCTCATGCCCTGAAACTCATGCCCTGAATCCCATGCCCTGAAACTCAAGCCCTGAATCATCTGCCCAGTAACTCATTATCTGAATCATATTCCCTGAAATTCCTGCCCTGAATCTCATGCCCTGAAACTCATGCCCTGAATCTCATGCCTTGAAACTCCTGCGCTCAAACTCATGCACTGAAACTCATGCACTGAAACTCTTGCCCTGAATCTCATGCCTTGAAACTCCTGTCCTGAATCTCATGCCCTGAAACTCATGCCCTGAATCTCATGCCCTGAAACTCCTGCACTGAAACTCATACCGTGAAACTCCTGCCTGAAACTCATGCACTGAAACTCATGCCCTGAATCACATGCCCTAAAACTCCTTCCCTGAATCATCTGCCCAGAAACTCATTATCTGAATCACATGCCCTGAAATTCCTGCCCTAAATCTCATGCCCTGAAACTCATGCCCTGAAACTCATGCCTTGAAACTCCTGCCCTCAAACTCATGCACTGAAACTCATGCCCTGAATCTCATGCCTTGAAACTCCTGTCCTGAATCTCATGCCCTGAAACTCATGCCCTGAATCCCATGCCCTGAAACTCAAGCCCTGATTCTCCTGCCCTGAAACTCATGCCCTGAATCTCATGCCTTGAAACTCCTGCCTCAAAATCCTGCACTGAAACTCATGCACTGAAACTCATGCCCTGAATCACATGCCCTAAAACTCCTGCCCTGAATCATCTGCCCTGAAACTCATTATCTGAATCACATGCCCTGAAATTCCTGCCCTGAATCTCATGCCCTGAAACTCATGCCCTGAATCTCATGCCTTGAAACTCCTGTCCTGAATCTCATGCCCTGAAACTCATGCCCTGAATCCCATGCCCTGAAACTCAAGCCCTGATTCTGCTGCCCTGAAACTCAGGCCCTGAATCTCATGCCTTGAAACTCCTGCCTCAAAATCATGCACTGAAACTCATGCCCTGAATCACATGCCCTAAAACTCCTGCCCTGAATCATCTGCCCTGAAACTCATTATCTGAATCACATGCCCTGAAATTCCTGCCCTGAATCTCATGCCCTGAAACTCATGCCCTGAATCTCATGCCTTGAAACTCCTGCCCTCAAACTCATGCACTGAAACTCATGCACTGAAACTCATACCCTGAATCTCATGCCTTGAAACTCATGCCCTGAATCTCATATCCTGATACTCACGCCCTGAAACTCATGCACTGAAACTCATGCCCTGAATCACATGCCCTAAAACTCCTGCCCTGAATCATCTGCCCAGAAACTCATTATCTGAATCACATGCCCTGAAATTCCTGCCCTAAATCTCATGCCCTGAAACTCATGCCCTGAATCTCATGCCTTGAAACTCCAGCCCTCAAACTCATGCACTGAAACTCATGCACTGAAACTCATGCCCTGAATCTCATGCGCTAAATCTCATGACCTTAAACTCAAGCCGTGAATCTCCTGCCCTGAATCTCATGCCTTGAAACTCCTGCCCTCAAACTCATGCACTGAAACTCATGCACTGAAACTCATGCCCTGAATCTCATGCCTTGAAACTCCTGCCCTCAAACTCATGCACTGAAACTCATGCCCTGAATCTCATGCCTTGAAACTCCTGTCCTGATTCTCATGCCCTGAAACTCATGCCCTGAATCCCATGCCCTGCAACTCAAGCCCTGATTCTCCTGCCCTGAAACTCATGCCCTGAATCTCATGCCTTGAAACTCCTGCCCTCAAACTCATGCCCTGAAGCTCATGCCCTGAATCCCATGCCCTGAAACTCAAGCCCTGATTCTCCTGCCCTGAAACTCATGCACTGAATCTCATACCCTGAAACTCCTGCCCTGAAACTCATGCACTGAAACTCATGCCCTGAATCACATGCCCTAAAACTCCTGCCCTGAATCATCTGCCCAGTAACTCATTATCTGAATCACATGCCGTGAAATTCCTGCCCTGAATCTCATGCCCTGAAACTCCTGCCCTGAAACTCATGCACTGAAACTCATGCACTGAAACTCATGCCCTGAATCTCATGCCTTGAAACTCCTGTCCTGAATCTCATGCCCTGAAACTCATGCCCTGAATCTCATGCCCTGAAACTCATGCACTGAATCTCATACCCTGAAACTCCTGCCCTGAAACTCATGCACTGAAACTCATGCCCTGAATCACATGCCCTAAAACTCCTGCCCTGAATCATCTGCCCAGTAACTCATTATCTGAATCACATGCACTGAAATTCCTGCCCTGAATCTCCTGCCCTGAAACTCATGCCCTGAATCTCATGCCTTGAAACTCCTGCCCTCAAACTCATGTACTGAAACTCATGCACTGAAACTCATGCCCTGAATCTCATGCCTTGAAACTCCTGTCCTGAATCTCATGCCCTGAAACTCATGCCCTGAATCTCATGCCCTGAAACTACTGCACTGAAACTCATACCCTGAAACTCCTGCCCTGAAACTCATGCACTGAAACTCATGCCCTGAATCACATGCCCTAAAACTCCTGCCCTGAATCATCTGCCCAGTAACTCATTATCTGAATCACATGCCCTGAAATTCCTGCCCTGAATCTCATGCCCTGAAACTCATGCCCTGAATCTCATGCCCTGAAACTTCTGCCCTGAAACTCATGCACTGAATCTCATACCCTGAAACTCCTGCCCTGAAACTCATGCACTGAAACTCATGCCCTGAATCACATGCCCTAAAACTCCTGCCCTGAATCATCTGCCCAGAAACTCGTTATCTGAATCACATGCCCTGAAAATCCTGCCCTAAATCTCATGCCCTGAAACTCATGCCCTGAATCTCATGCCTTGAAACTCCAGCCCTCAAACTCATGCACTGAAACTCATGCACTGAAACTCATGCACTGAATCTCATGCGCTAAATCTCATGACCTTAAACTCAAGCCGTGAATCTCCTGCCCTGAAACTCATGCCCTGAATCTCATGCCTTGAAACTCCTGCCCTCAAACTCATGCACTGAAACTCATGCACTGAAACTCATGCCCTGAATCTCATGCCTTGAAACTCCTGCCCTCAAACTCATGCCCTGAAACTCATGCCCTGAATCCCATGCCCTGAAACTCAAGCCCTGATTCTCCTGCCCTGAAACTCATGCACTGAATCTCATACCCTGAAACTCCTGCCCTGCAACTCATGCACTGAAACTCATGCCCTAAATCACATGCCCTAAAACTCCTGCCCTGAATCATCTGCCCAGTAACTCATTATCTGAATCACATGCCGTGAAATTCCTGCCCTGAATCTCATGCCCTGAAACTCCTGCCCTCAAACTCATGCACTGAAACTCATGCACTGAAACTCATGCCCTGAATCTCATGCCTTGAAACTCCTGTCCTGAATCTCATGCCCTGAAACTCATGCCCTGAATCTCATGCCCTGAAACTCCTGCACTGAAACTCATACCCTGAAACTCCTGCCCTGAAACTCATGCACTGAAACTCATGCCCTGAATCACATGCCCTAAAACTCCTGCCCTGAATCATCTGCCCAGTAACTCATTATCTGAATCACATGCCCTGAAATTCCTGCCCTGAATCTCATGCCCTGAAACTCATGCCCTGAATCTCATACCCTGAAACTCCTGCACTGAAACTCATGTACTGAAACTCATGCCCTGAATATCATGCCCCAAAACTCCAGCCCTCAAACTCATGCACTGAAACTCATGCACTGAAACTCATGCGCTGAATCTCATGCGCTAAATCTCATGACCTTAAACTCAAGCCGTGAATCTCCTGCCCTGAAACTCATGCCCTAAATCTCATGCCTTGAAACTCCTGCCCTCAAACTCATGCACTGAAACTCATGCACTGAAACTCATGCCCTGAATCTCATGCCTTGAAACTCCTGCCCTCAAACTCATGCACTGAAACTCATGCCCTGAATCCCATGCCCTGAAACTCAAGCCCTGATTCTCCTGCCCTGAAACTCATGCCCTGAATCTCATGCCTTGAAACTCCTGCCTCAAAATCATGCCCTGAAACTCATGCACTGAAACTCATGCCCTGAATCACATGCCCTAAAACTCCTGCCCTGAATCTTCTCCCCAGAAACTCATTATCTGAATCACATGCCCTGAAATTCCTGCCCTGAATCTCATGCCCTGAAACTCATGCCCTGAATCTCATGCCTTGAAACTCCTGCCCTCAAACTCATGCACTGAAACTCATGCACTGAAACTCATACCCTGAATCTCATGCCTTGAAACTCCTGTCCTGAATCTCATGCCCTGAAACTCATGCCCTGAATCTCATGCCCTGAAACTCCTGCACTGAAACTCATGCCATGAATCTCATATCCTGAAACTCACGCCCTGAATTACATGCCCTGAAACTCCTGCACTGAAACTCATTGCCTGAAACTCATGCACTGAAACTCATACCCTGAAACTCCTGCCCTGAAACTCATGCACTGAAACTCATGCCCTGAATCACATGCCCTAAAACTCCTGCCCTGAATCATCTGCCCAGTAACTCATTATCTGAATCACATGCCCTGAAATTCCTGCCCTGAATCTCATGCCCTGAAACTCATGCCCTGAATCTCATGCCTTGAAACTCCTGCCCTCAAACTCATGCACTGAAACTCATGCACTGAAACTCATGCCCTGAATCTCATGCCTTGAAACTACTGTCCTGAATCTCATGCCCTGAAACTCATGCCCTGAATCTCATGCCCTGAAACTCCTGCACTGAAACTCATACCCTGAAACTCCTGCCCTGAAACTCATGCACTGAAACTCATGCCCTGAATCACATGCCCTAAAACTCCTTCCCTGAATCATCTGCCCAGAAACTCATTATCTGAATCACATGCCCTGAAATTCCTGCCCTAAATCTCATGCCTTGAAACTCATGCCCTGAATCTCATGCCTTGAAATTCCTGCCCTCAAACTCATGCACTGAAACTCATGCCCTGAATCTCATGCCTTGAAACTCCTGTCCTGAATCTCATGCCCTGAAACTCTTGCCCTGAATCCCATGCCCTGAAACTCAAGCCCTGATTCTCCTGCCCTGAAACTCATGCCCTGAATCTCATGTCTTGAAACTCCTGCCTCAAAATCATGCACTGAAACTCATGCACTGAAACTCATGCCCTGAATCACATGCCCTAAAACTCCTGCCCTGAATCATCTGCCCAGAAACTCATTATCTGAATCACATGCCCTGAAATTCCTGCCCTGAATCTCATGCCCTGAAACTCAAGCCCTGAATCTCATGCCTTGAAACTCCTGTCCTGAATCTCATGCCCTGAAACTCATGCCCTGAATCCCATGCCCTGAAACTCAAGCCCTGATTCTGCTGCCCTGAAACTCAGGCCCTGAATCTCATGCCTTGAAACTCCTGCCTCAAAATCATGCACTGAAACTCATGCCCTGAATCACATGCCCTAAAACTCCTGCCCTGAATCATCTCCCCAGAAACTCATTATCTGAATCACATGCCCTGAAATTCCTGCCCTGAATCTCATGCCCTGAAACTCATGCCCTGAATCGCATGCCTTGAAACTCCTGCCCTCAAACTCATGCACTGAAACTCATGCACTGAAACTCATACCCTGAATCTCATGCCTTGAAACTCCTGTCCTGAATCTCATGCCCTGAAACTCATGCCCTGAATCTCATGCCCTGAAACTCCTGCACTGAAACTCATGCCATGAATCTCATATCCTGAAACTCACGCCCTGAATTACATGCCCTGAAACTCATGCACTGAAACTCATGCACTGAATCACATGCCCTAAAACTCCTGCCCTGAATCATCTGCCCAGAAACTCATTATCTGAATCACATGCCCTGAAATTCCTGCCCTAAATCTCATGCCCTGAAACTCATGCCCTGAATCTCATGCCTTGAAACTCCAGCACTCAAACTCATGCACTGAAACTCAAGCACTGAAACTCATGCCCTGAATCTCATGCGCTAAATCTTATGACCTTAAACTCAAGCCGTGAATCTCCTGCCCTGAAACTCATGCCCTGAATCTCATGCCTTGAAACTCCTGCCCTCAAACTCATGCACTGAAACTCATGCACTGAAACTCATGCCCTGAATCTCATGCCTTGAAACTCCTGCCCTCAAACTCATGCACTGAAACTCATGCCCTGAATCTCATTCCTTGAAACTCCTGTCCTGATTCTCATGCCCTGAAACTCATGCCCTGAATCCCATGCCCTGAAACTCAAGCCCTGATTCTCCTGCCCTGAAACTCATGCCCTGAATCTCATGCCTTGAAACTCCTGTCCTGATTCTCATGCCCTGAAACTCATGCCCTGAATCCCGTGCCCTGAAACTCAAGCCCTGATTCTCCTGCCCTGAAACTCATGCCCTGAATCTCATGCCTTGATAATCCTGCCTCAAAATCATGCCCTGAAACTCATGCACTGAAACTCATGCCCTGAATCACATGCCCTAAAACTCCTGCCCTGAATCGTCTCCCCAGAAACTCATTATCTGAATCACATGCCCTGAAATTCCTGCCCTGAATCTCATGCCCTGAAACTCATGCCCTGAATCTCATGCCTTAAAACTCCTGCCCTCAAACTCATGCACTGAAACTCATGCACTGAAACTCATACCCTGAATCTCATGCCTTGAAACTCCTGTCCTGAATCTCATGCCCTGAAACTCATGCCCTGAATCTCATGCCCTGAAACTCCTGCACTGAAACTCATGCCATGAATCTCATATCCTGAAACTCACACCCTGAATTACATGCACTGAAACTCCTGCCCTGAAACTCATGCACTGAAACTCATGCCCTGAATCACATGCCCTAAAACTCCTTCCCTGAATCATCTGCCCAGAAACTCATTATCTGAATCACATGCCCTGAAATTCCTGCCCTAAATCTCATGCCCTGAAACTCATGCCCTGAATCTCATGCCTTGAAACTCCTGTCCTGAATCTCATGCCCTGAAACTCATGCCCTGAATCCCATGCCCTGAAACTCAAGCCCTGAATCATCTGCCCAGTAACTCATTATCTGAATCACATGCCCTGAAATTCCTGCCCTGAATCTCATGCCCTGAAACTCATGCCCTGAATCTCATGCCTTGAATCTCCTGCCCTCAAACTCATGCACTGAAACTCATGCACTGAAACTCTTGCCATGAATCTCATGCCTTGAAACTCCTGTCCTGAATCTCATGCCCTGAAACTCATGCCCTGAATCTCATGCCCTGAAACTCCTGCACTGAAACTCATACCGTGAAACTCCTGCCTGAAACTCATGCACTGAAACTCATGCCCTGAATCACATGCCCTAAAACTCCTTCCCTGAATCATCTGCCCAGAAACTCATTATCTGAATCACATGCCCTGAAATTCCTGCCCTAAATTTCATGCCCTGAAACTCATGCCCTGAATCTCATGCCTTGAAACTCCTGCCCTCAAACTCATGCACTGAAACTCATGCCCTGAATCTCATGCCTTGAAACTCCTGTCCTGAATCTCATGCCCTGAAACTCATGCCCTGAATCCCATGCCCTGAAACTCAAGCCCTGATTCTCCTGCCCTGAAACTCATGCCCTGAATCTCATGCCTTGAAACTCCTGCCTCAAAATCCTGCACTGAAACTCATGCACTGAAACTCATGCCCTGAATCACATGCCCTAAAACTCCTGCCCTGAATCATCTGCCCAGAAACTCATTATCTGAATCACATGCCCTGAAATTCCTGCCCTGAATCTCATGCCCTGAAACTCATGCCCTGAATCTCATGCCTTGAAACTCCTGTCCTGAATCTCATGCCCTGAAACTCATGCCCTGAATCCCATGCCCTGAAACTCAAGCCCTGATTCTGCTGCCCTGAAACTCAGGCCCTGAATCTCATGCCTTGAAACTCCTGCCTCAAAATCATGCACTGAAACTCATGCCCTGAATCACATGCCCTAAAACTCCTGCCCTGAATCATCTCCCCAGAAACTCATTATCTGAATCTCATGCCCTGAAATTCCTGCCCTGAATCTCATGCCCTGAAACTCATGCCCTGAATCTCATGCCTTGAAACTCCTGCCCTCAAACTCATGCACTGAAACTCATGCACTGAAACTCATACCTTGAATCTCATGCCTTGAAATTCCTGTCCTGAATCTCATGCCCTGAAACTCATGCCCTGAATCTCATGCCCTGAAACTCCTGCACTGAAACTCATGCCATAAATCTCATATCCTGATACTCACGCCCTGAAACTCATGCACTGAAACTCATGCCCTGAATCACATGCCCTTAAACTCCTGCCCTGAATCATCTGCCCAGAAACTCATTATCTGAATCTCATGCCCTGAAATTCCTGCCCTGAATCTCATGCCCTGAAACTCATGCCCTGAATCTCATGCCTTGAAACTCCTGCCCTCAAACTCATGCACTGAAACTCATGCACTGAAACTCATACCTTGAATCTCATGCCCTGAAACTCCTGCACTGAAACTCATGCCATAAATCTCATATCCTGATACTCACGCCCTGAAACTCATGCACTGAAACTCATGCCCTGAATCACATGCCCTTAAACTCCTGCCCTGAATCATCTGCCCAGAAACTCATTATCTGAATCACATGCCCTGAAATTCCTGCCCTAAATATCATGCCCTGAAACTCATGCCCTGAATCTCATGCCTTGAAACTCCAGCCCTCAAACTCATGCACTGAAACTCATGCACTGAAACTCATGCCCTGAATCTCATGCGCTAAATCTCATGACCTTAAACTCAAGCCGTGAATCTCCTGCCCTGAAACTCATGCCCTGAATCTCATGCCTTGAAACTCCTGCCCTCAAACTCATGCACTGAAACTCATGCTCTGAAACTCATGCCCTGAATCTCATGCCTTGAAACTCCTGACCTCAAACTCATGCACTGAAACGCATGCCCTGAATCTCATGCCTTGAAACTCCTGTCCTGATTCTCATGCCCTGAAACTCATGCCCTGAATCCCATGCCCTGAAACTCAAGCCCTGATTCTCCTGCCCTGAAACTCATGCCCTGAATCTCATGCCTTGAAACTCCTGCCTCAAAATCATGCCCTGAAACTCATGCACTGAAACTCATGCCCTGAATCACATGCCCTAAAACTCCTGCCCTGAATCATCTCCCCAGAAACTCATTATCTGAATCACATGCCCTGAAATTCCTGCCCTGAATCTCATGCCCTGAAACTCATACCCTGAATCTCATGCCTTGAAACTCCTGCCCTCAAACTCATGCACTGAAACTCATGCACTGAAACTCATACCCTGAATCTCATGCCTTGAAACTCCTGTCCTGAATCTCATGCCCTGAAACTCATGCCCTGAATCTCATGCCCTGAAACTCCTGCACTGAAACTCATGCCATGAATCTCATATCCTGAAACTCACGCCCTGAATTACATGCACTGAAACTCCTGCCCTGAAACTCATGCACTGAATCTCATGCCTTGAAACTCCTGCCCTCAAACTCATGCACTGAAACTCATGCCATGAATCTCATGCCTTGAAACTCCTGTCCTGAATCTCATGCCCTGAAACTCATGCCCTGAATCCCATGCCCTGAAACTCAAGCCCTGAATCATCTGCCCAGTAACTCATTATCTGAATCATATTCCCTGAAATTCCTGCCCTGAATCTCATGCCCTGAAACTCATGCCCTGAATCTCATGCCCTGAAACTCCTGCACTGAAACTCATACCGTGAAACTCCTGCCTGAAACTCATGCACTGAAACTCATGCCCTGAATCACATGCCCTAAAACTCCTTCCCTGAATCATCTGCCCAGAAACTCATTATCTGAATCACATGCCCTGAAATTCCTGCCCTAAATCTCATGCCCTGAAACTCATGCCCTGAATCTCATGCCTTGAAACTCCTGTCCTGAATCTCATGCCCTGAAACTCATGCCCTGAATCCCATGCCCTGAAACTCAAGCCCTGATTCTGCTGCCCTGAAACTCAGGCCCTGAATCTCATGCCTTGAAACTCCTGCCTCAAAATCATGCACTGAAACTCATGCCCTGAATCACATGCCCTAAAACTCCTGCCCTGAATCATCTCCCCAGAAACTCATTATCTGAATCACATGCCCTGAAATTCCTGCCCTGAATCTCATGCCCTGAAACTCATGCCCTGAATCTCATGCCTTGAAACTCCTGCCCTCAAACTCATGCACTGAAACTCATGCACTGAAACTCATACCCTGAATCTCATGCCTTGAAACTCCTGTCCTGAATCTCATGCCCTGAAACTCATGCCCTGAATCTCATATCCTGATACTCACGCCCTGAAACTCATGCACTGAAACTCATGCCCTGAATCACATGCCCTAAAACTCCTGCCCTGAATCATCTGCCCAGAAACTCATTATCTGAATCACATGCCCTGAAATTCCTGCCCTAAATCTCATGCCCTGAAACTCATGCCCTGAATCTCATGCCTTGAAACTCCAGCCCTCAAACTCATGCACTGAAACTCATGCACTGAAACTCATGCCCTGAATCTCATGCGCTAAATCTCATGACCTTAAACTCAAGCCGTGAATCTCCTGCCCTGAAACTCATGCCCTGAATCTCATGCCTTGAAACTCTTGCCCTCAAACTCATGCACTGAAACTCATGCACTGAAACTCATGCCCTGAATCTCATGCCTTGAAACTCCTGCCCTCAAACTCATGCACTGAAACTCATGCCCTGAATCTCATGCCTTGAAACTCCTGTCCTGATTCTCATGCCCTGAAACTCATGCCCTGAATCCCATGCCCTGCAACTCAAGCCCTGATTCTCCTGCCCTGAAACTCATGCCCTGAATCTCATGCCTTGAAACTCCTGCCTCAAAATCATGCCCTGAAACTCATGCACTGAAACTCATGCCCTGAATCACATGCCCTAAAACTCCTGCCCTGAATCATCTCCCCAGAAACTCATTATCTGAATCACATGCCCTGAAATTCCTGCCCTGAATCTCATGCCCTGAAACTCATACCCTGAATCTCATGCCTTGAAACTCCTGCCCTCAAACTCATGCACTGAAACTCATGCACTGAAACTCATACCCTGAATCTCATGCCTTGAATCTCCTGTCCTGAATCTCATGCCCTGAAACTCATGCCCTGAATCTCATGCCCTGAAACTCCTGCACTGAAACTCATGCCATAAATCTCATATCCTGAAACTCACGCCCTGAATTACATGCACTGAAACTCCTGCCCTGAAACTCATGCACTGAAACTCATGCCCTGAATCACATGCCCTGAAATTCCTGCCCTAAATCTCATGCCCTGAAACTCATGCCCTGAATCTCATGCCTTGAAACTCCTGCCCTCAAACTCATGCACTGAAACTCATGCCATGAATCTCATGCCTTGAAACTCCTGTCCTGAATCTCATGCCCTGAAACTCATGCCCTGAATCCCATGCCCTGAAACTCAAGCCCTGAATCATCTGCCCAGTAACTCATTATCTGAATCATATGCCCTGAAATTCCTGCCCTGAATCTCATGCCCTGAAACTCATGCCCTGAATCTCATGCCTTGAAACTCCTGCCCTCAAACTCATGCACTGAAACTCATGCACTGAAACTCATGCCCTGAATCTCATGCCTTGAAACTCCTGTCCTGAATCTCATGCCCTGAAACTCATGCCCTGAATCTCATGCCCTGAAACTCCTGCACTGAAACTCATACCCTGAAACTCCTGCCCTGAAACTCATGCACTGAAACTCATGCCCTGAATCACATGCCCTAAAACTCCTGCCCTCAATCATCTGCCCAGAAACTCATTATCTGAATCACATGCCCTGAAATTCCTGCCCTAAATCTCATGCCCTGAAACTCATGCCCTGAATCTCTTGCCTTGAAACTCCTGCCCTCAAACTCATGCACTGAAACTCATGTCCTGAATCTCATGCCTTGAAACTCCTGTCCTGAATCTCATGCCCTGAAACTCATCCCCTGAATCCCATGCCCTGAAACTCAAGCCCTGATTCTCCTGCCCTGAAACTCATGCCCTGAATCTCATGCCTTGAAACTCCTGCCTCAAAATCATGCACTGAAACTCATGCACTGAAACTCATTCCCTGAATCACATGCCCTAAAACTCCTGCCCTGAATCATCTGCCCAGAAACTCATTATCTGAATCACATGCCCTGAAATTCCTGCCCTGAATCTCATGCCCTGAAACTCATGCCCTGAATCTCATGCCTTGAAACTCCTGTCCTGAATCTCATGCCCTGAAACTCATGCCCTGAATCCCATGCCCTGAAACTCAAGCCCTGATTCTGCTGCCCTGAAACTCAGTCCCTGAATCTCATGCCTTGAAACTCCTGCCTCAAAATCATGCACTGAAACTCATGCCCTGAATCACATGCCCTAAAACTCCTGCCCTGAATCATCTCCCCAGAAACTCATTATCTGAATCACATGCCCTGAAATTCCTGCCCTGAATCTCATGCACTGAAACTCATGCCCTGAATCTCATGCCTTGAAACTCCTGCCCTCAAACTCATGCACTGAAACTCATGCACTGAAACTCATACCCTGAATCTCATGCCTTGAAACTCCTGTCCTGAATCTCATGCCCTGAAACTCATGCCCTGAATCTCATGCCCTGAAACTCCTGCACTGAAACTCATGCCATGAATCTCATATCCTGAAACTCACGCCCTGAATTACATGCCCTGAAACTCATGCACTGAATCTCATACCCTGAAACTCCTGCCCTGAAACTCATGCACTGAAACTCATGCCCTGAATCACATGCCCTAAAACTCCTGCCCTGAATCATCTGCCCAGTAACTCATTATCTGAATCACATGCCCTGAAATTCCTGCCCTGAATCTCATGCCCTGAAACTCATGCCCTGAATCTCATGCCTTGAAACTCCTGCCCTCAAACTCATGCACTGAAACTCATGCACTGAAACTCATGCCCAGAATCTCATGCCTTGAAACTCCTGTCCTGAATCTCATGCCCTGAAACTCATGCCCTGAATCTCATGCCCTGAAACTCCTGCACTGAAACTCATACCCTGAAACTCCTGCCCTGAAACTCATGCACTGAAACTCATGCCCTGAATCACATGCCCTAAAATTCCTGCCCTGAATCATCTGCCCAGTAACTCATTATCTGAATCACATGCCCTGAAATACCTGCCCTGAATCTCATGCCCTGAAACTCATGCCCTGAATCTCATGCCTTGAAACTCCTGCCCTCAAACTCATGCACTGAAACTCATGCACTGAAACTCATGCCCTGAATCTCATGCCTTGAAACTACTGTCCTGAATCTCAAGCCCTGAAACTCATGCCCTGAATCTCATGCCCTGAAACTCCTGCACTGAAACTCATACCCTGAAACTCCTGCCCTGAAACTCATGCACTGAAACTCATGCCCTGAATCACATGCCCTAAAACTCCTGCCCTGAATCATCTGCCCAGTAACTCATTATCTGAATCACATGCCCTGAAATTCCTGCCCTGAATCTCATGCCCTGAAACTCATGTCCTGAATCTCATGCCCTGAAACTCCTGCCCTCAATCTCATGCATTGAAACTCATGCCCTGAATCTCATGCCTTGAAACTCCTGTACTGAATCACATGCCCTGAAACTCAAGCCCTGATTCTGCTGCCCTGAAACTCAGGCCCTGAATCTCATGCCTTGAAACTCCTGCCTCAAAATCATGCACTGAAACTCATGCCCTGAATCACATGCCCTAAAACTCCTGCCCTGAATCATCTCCCCAGAAACTCATTATCTGAATCACATGCCCTGAAATTCCTGCCCTGAATCTCATGCCTTGAAACTCCTGCCCTCAAACTCATGCACTGAAACTCATGCACTGAAACTCATACCTTGAATCTCATGCCTTGAAACTCCTGTCCTGAATCTCATGCCCTGAAACTCATGCCCTGAATCTCATGCCCTGAAACTCCTGCACTGAAACTCATGCCATGAATCTCATATCCTGATACTCACGCCCTGAAACTCATGCACTGAAACTCATGCCCTGAATCACATGCCCTAAAACTCCTGCCCTGAATCATCTGCCCAGAAACTCATTATCTGAATCACATGCCCTGAAATTCCTGCCCTAAATCTCATGCCCTGAAACTCATGCCCTGAATCTCATGCCTTGAAACTCCAGCCCTCAAACTCATGCACTGAAACTCATGCACTGAAACTCATGCCCTGAATCTCATGCGCTAAATCTCATGACCTTAAACTCAAGCCGTGAATCTCCTGCCCTGAAACTCATGCCCTGAATCTCATGCCTTGAAACTCCTGCCCTCAAACTCATGCACTGAAACTCATGCTCTGAAACTCATGCCCTGAATCTCATGCCTTGAAACTCCTGACCTCAAACTCATGCACTGAAACGCATGCCCTGAATCTCATGCCTTGAAACTCCTGTCCTGATTCTCATGCCCTGAAACTCATGCCCTGAATCCCATGCCCAGAAACTCAAGCCCTGATTCTCCTGCCCTGAAACTCATGCCCTGAATCTCATGCCTTGAAACTCCTGCCTCAAAATCATGCCCTGAAACTCATGCACTGAAACTCATGCCCTGAATCACATGCCCTAAAACTCCTGCCCTGAATCATCTCCCCAGAAACTCATTATCTGAATCACATGCCCTGAAATTCCTGCCCTGAATCTCATGCCCTGAAACTCATACCCTGAATATCATGCCTTGAAACTCCTGCCCTCAAACTCATGCACTGAAACTCATGCACTGAAACTCATACCCTGAATCTCATGCCTTGAAACTCCTGTCCTGAATCTCATGCCCTGAAACTCATGCCCTGAATCTCATGCCCTGAAACTCCTGCACTGAAACTCATGCCATGAATCTCATATCCTGAAACTCACGCCCTGAATTACATGCACTGAAACTCCTGCCCTGAAACTCATGCACTGAATCTCATGCCTTGAAACTCCTGCCCTCAAACTCATGCACTGAAACTCATGCCATGAATCTCATGCCTTGAAACTCCTGTCCTGAATCTCATGCCCTGAAACTCATGCCCTGAATCCCATGCCCTGAAACTCAAGCCCTGAATTATCTGCCCAGTAACTCATTATCTGAATCATATTCCCTGAAATTCCTGCCCTGAATCTCATGCCCTGAAACTCATGCCCTGAATCTCATGCCTTGAAACTCCTGCCCTCAAACTCATGCACTGAAACTCATGCACTGAAACTCTTGCCCTGAATCTCATGCCTTGAAACTCCTGTCCTGAATCTCATGCCCTGAAACTCATGCCCTGAATCTCATGCCCTGAAACTCCTGCACTGAAACTCATACCGTGAAACTCCTGCCTGAAACTCATGCACTGAAACTCATGCCCTGAATCACATGCCCTAAAACTCCTTCCCTGAATCATCTGCCCAGAAACTCATTATCTGAATCACATGCCCTGAAATTCCTGCCCTAAATCTCATGCCCTGAAACTCATGCCCTGAATCTCATGCCTTGAAACTCCTGTCCTGAATCTCATGCCCTGAAACTCATGCCCTGAATCCCATGCCCTGAAACTCAAGCCCTGATTCTCCTGCCCTGAAACTCATGCCCTGAATCTCATGCCTTGAAACTCCTGCCTCAAAATCCTGCACTGAAACTCATGCACTGAAACTCATGCCCTGAATCACATGCCCTAAAACTCCTGCCCTGAATCATCTGCCCAGAAACTCATTATCTGAATCACATGCACTGAAATTCCTGCCCTGAATCTCATGCCCTGAAACTCATGCCCTGAATCTCATGCCTTGAAACTCCTGTCCTGAATCTCATGCCCTGAAACTCATGCCCTGAATCCCATGCCCTGAAACTCAAGCCCTGATTCTGCTGCCCTGAAACTCAGGCCCTGAATCTCATGCCTTGAAACTCCTGCCTCAAAATCATGCACTGAAACTCATGCCCTGAATCACATGCCCTAAAACTCCTGCCCTGAATCATCTCCCCAGAAACTCATTATCTGAATCACATGCCCTGAAATTCCTGCCCTGAATCTCATGCCCTGAAACTCATGCCCTGAATCTCATGCCTTGAAACTCCTGCCCTCAAACTCATGCACTGAAACTTATGCACTGAAACTCATACCCTGAATCTCATGCCTTGAAACTCCTGTCCTGAATCTCATGCCCTGATACTCACGCCCTGAAACTCATGCACTGAAACTCATGCCCTGAATCACATGCCCTAAAACTCCTGCCCTGAATCATCTGCCCAGAAACTCATTATCTGAATCACATGCCCTGAAATTCCTGCCCTAAATCTCATGCCCTGAAACTCATGCCCTGAATCTCATGCCTTGAAACTCCAGCCCTCAAACTCATGCACTGAAACTCATGCACTGAAACTCATGCCCTGAATCTCATGCGCTAAATCTCATGACCTTAAACTCAAGCCGTGAATCTCCTGCCCTGAAACTCATGCCCTGAATCTCATGCCTTGAAACTCCTGCCCTCAAACTCATGCACTGAAACTCATGCACTGAAACTCATGCCCTGAATCTCATGCCTTGAAACTCCTGCCCTCAAACTCATGCACTGAAACTCATGCCCTGAATCTCATGCCTTGAAACTCCTGTCCTGATTCTCATGCCCTGAAACTCATGCCCTGAATCCCATGCCCTGCAACTCAAGCCCTGATTCTCCTGCCCTGAAACTCATGCCCTGAATCTCATGCCTTGAAACTCCTGCCTCAAAATCATGCCCTGAAACTCATGCACTGAAACTCATGCCCTGAATCACATGCCCTAAAACTCCTGCCCTGAATCATCTCCCCAGAAACTCATTATCTGAATCACATGCCCTGAAATTCCTGCCCTGAATCTCATGCCCTGAAACTCATACCCTGAATCTCATGCCTTGAAACTCCTGCCCTCAAACTCATGCACTGAAACTCATGCACTGAAACTCATACCCTGAATCTCATGCCTTGAATCTCCTGTCCTGAATCTCATGCCCTGAAACTCATGCCCTGAATCTCATGCCCTGAAACTCCTGCACTGAAACTCATGCCATAAATCTCATATCCTGAAACTCACGCCCTGAATTACATGCACTGAAACTCCTGCCCTGAAACTCATGCACTGAAACTCATGCCCTGAATCACATGCCCTGAAATTCCTGCCCTAAATCTCATGCCCTGAAACTCATGCCCTGAATCTCATGCCTTGAAACTCCTGCCCTCAAACTCATGCACTGAAACTCATGCCATGAATCTCATGCCTTGAAACTCCTGTCCTGAATCTCATGCCCTGAAACTCATGCCCTGAATCCCATGCCCTGAAACTCAAGCCCTGAATCATCTGCCCAGTAACTCATTATCTGAATCATATGCCCTGAAATTCCTGCCCTGAATCTCATGCCCTGAAACTCATGCCCTGAATCTCATGCCTTGAAACTCCTGCCCTCAAACTCATGCACTGAAACTCATGCACTGAAACTCATGCCCTTAATCTCATGCCTTGAAACTCCTGTCCTGAATCTCATGCCCTGAAACTCATGCCCTGAATCTCATGCCCTGAAACTCCTGCACTGAAACTCATACCCTGAAACTCCTGCCCTGAAACTCATGCACTGAAACTCATGCCCTGAATCACATGCCCTAAAACTCCTGCCCTGAATCATCTGCCCAGAAACTCATTATCTGAATCACATGCCCTGAAATTCCTGCCCTAAATCTCATGCCCTGAAACTCATGCCCTGAATCTCTTGCCTTGAAACTCCTGCCCTCAAACTCATGCACTGAAACTCATGTCCTGAATCTCATGTCTTGAAACTCCTGTCCTGAATCTCATGCCCTGAAACTCATCCCCTGAATCCCATGCCCTGAAACTCAAGCCCTGATTCTCCTGCCCTGAAACTCATGCCCTGAATCTCATGCCTTGAAACTCCTGCCTCAAAATCATGCACTGAAACTCATGCACTGAAACTCATTCCCTGAATCACATGCCCTAAAACTCCTGCCCTGAATCATCTGCCCAGAAACTCATTATCTGAATCACATGCCCTGAAATTCCTGCCCTGAATCTCATGCCCTGAAACTCATGCCCTGAATCTCATGCCTTGAAACTCCTGTCCTGAATCTCATGCCCTGAAACTCATGCCCTGAATCCCATGCCCTGAAACTCAAGCCCTGATTCTGCTGCCCTGAAACTCAGTCCCTGAATCTCATGCCTTGAAACTCCTGCCTCAAAATCATGCACTGAAACTCATGCCCTGAATCACATGCCCTAAAACTCCTGCCCTGAATCTCATGCACTGAAACTCATGCCCTGAATCTCATGCCTTGAAACTGCTTCCCTCAAACTCATGCACTGAAACTCATACCCTGAATCTCATGCCTTGAAACTCCTGTCCTGAATCTCATGCCCTGAAACTCATGCCCTGAATCTCATGCCCTGAAACTCCTGCACTGAAACTCATGCCATGAATCTCATATCCTGAAACTCACGCCCTGAATTACATGCCCTGAAACTCCTGCACTGAATCTCATGCCCTGAAACTCATGCACTGAATCTCATACCCTGAAACTCCTGCCCTGAAACTCATGCACTGAAACTCATGCCCTGAATCACATGCCCTGAAACTCCTGCCCTGAATCATCTGCCCAGTAACTCATTATCTGAATCACATGCCCTGAAATTCCTGCCCTGAATCTCATGCCCTGAAACTCATGCCCTGAATCTCATGCCTTGAAACTCCTGCCCTCAAACTCATGCACTGAAACTCATGCATTGAAACTCATGCCCAGAATCTCATGCCTTGAAACTCCTGTCCTGAATCTCATGCCCTGCAACTCATGCCCTGAATCTCATGCCCTGAAACTCCTGCACTGAAACTCATACCCTGAAACTCCTGCCCCGAAACTCATGCACTGAAACTCATGCCCTGAATCACATGCCCTAAAATTCCTGCCCTGAATCATCTGCCCAGTAACTCATTATCTGAATGACATGCCCTGAAATACCTGCCCTGAATCTCATGCCCTGAAACTCATGCCCTGAATCTCATGCCTTGAAACTCCTGCCCTCAAACTCATGCACTGAAACTCATGCACTGAAACTCATGCCCTGAATCTCATGCCTTGAAACTACTGTCCTGAATCTCAAGCCCTGAAACTCATGCCCTGAATGTCATGCCCTGAAACTCCTGCACTGAAACTCATACCCTGAAACTCCTGCCATGAAACTCATGCACTGAAACTCATGCCCTGAATCACATGCCCTAAAACTCCTTCCCTGAATCATCTGTCCAGAAACTCATTATCTGAATCACATGCCCTGAAATTCCTGCCCTAAATCTCATGCCCTGAAACTCATGCCCTGAATCTCATGCCTTGAAACTCCTGCCCTCAAACTCATGCACTGAAACTCATGCCCTGAATCTCATGCCTTGAAACTCCTGTCCTGGTTCTCCTGCCCTGAAACTCAGGCCCTGAATCTCATGCCTTGAAACTCCTGCCTCAAAATCATGCACTGAAACTCATGCACTGAAACTCATGCCCTGAATCACATGCCCTAAAACTCCTTCCCTGAATCATCTGCCCAGAAACTCATTATCTGAATCACATGCCCTGAAATTCCTGCCCTGAATCTCATGCCCTGAAACTCATGCCCTGAATCTCATGCCTTGAAACTCCTGCCCTCAAACTCATGCACTGAAACTCATGCACTGAAACTCATGCCCTGAATCTCATGCCTTGAAACTCCTGTCCTGAATCTCATGTCCTGAAACTCATGCCCTTAATCTCATGCCCTGAAACTCCTGCACTGAAACTCATGCCATGAATCTCATATCCTGAAACTCACTCCCTGAATTACATGCCCTGAAACTCCTGCCCTGAAACTCATGCCCTTAAACTCATGCCCTGAATCTCATGCCCTGAAACTCAAGCCGTGAATCTCCTGCCCTGAAACTCATGCCCTGAATCTCATGCTCTGAAACTCCTGCCCTGAAACTCATGCTCTGAAAGACATGCCCTGAAACTCTTCCACTGAAACTCTTGCACTGAAACACCTGCCCTGAATCTCCTGCCCTGAAACTGCTGCCCTGAATCTCAAGCCCTGAAACCACAGACCTGAAACCCATACCCCGAAACTCATGTCCTGAAACTCCTGCCATGAAACTCCTGCCCTGAAACTGCTGCGCTGAATCTCAAGGCCCGAAACCACAGACCTGAAACTCATGTACTGAATCTCATGCCCTGAAACTCATGTCCGGAATCTCATGCCACTGAAACTCCTGCCCTCAAACTCATGTCCTGAATCTCATGCCCTGAAACCCGTGGCCTCAAACTCATGCATTGAAACTCATGCCCTGAATCTCCTGTCCTGAAACTCATGCCCTGAATCTCATGCCCTGAAATTCATGCACTGAAACTCATCCCCTGAATGTCATGCTCTGAAACTCAAACCCTGATTCTCCTGCCCTGAAACTCATGCCCTGAATCTCATACCCTGAAATTTCCTACCCTGAAACTCATGCCCTGAAACTCATGCCATGAATCTCATGCCCTGAAACTGATGCCCTGAAACTGCTGCGCTGAATCTCAAGCCCGGAAACCACAGATCTGAAACTCATGCCCTGAAACTCATGTCCTGAATCTCATGCCCTGAAACTCCTGCCCTCAATCTCATGCATTGAAACTCATGCCCTGAATCTGATGCCTTGAAACTCCTGTACTGAATCACATGCCCTGAAACTCATGCCCTGAATCCCATGCCCTGAAACTACTGCATTGAAACTCATGTCCTGAACATCATGCCCTGAAACTGCTGCCCTGAATATCATGCCATGAATCTCATATCCTGAAACTCATGCCCTGAATTACATGCCCTGAAACTTCTTCACTGAAACTCATGCCCTGAAACTCATGCCTTGAATCTCATGCCCTGAAACTTCTGCCCTGAAACTCATGCCCTGAATCTCATGCCCTGAAATTCCTGCCCTGAATCTCATGCCCTGAAACTCATGCCCTGAGTCTCATGCCTTGAAACTCCTGCCCTCAAACTCATGCACTGAAACTCATGCACTGAAACTCATGCCCTGAATCTCATGCCTTGAAACTCCTG
>NW_027277209.1:0-30674 GCF_030028105.1 Mobula birostris
TCAGGGCATGAGTTTCAGGGCAGGAGATTCAGGACAGGAGTTTCAGGGCTTGAGATTCAGGGCTGTGGTTTCACGGCTTGAGATTCAGGGCAGGTGTTTCAGGGCATGAGATTCAGAACAGGAGATTCAGGACAGGAGTTTCAGGGCAGGAATTTCAGGGCATGAGATTCAGAGCCTGAGTTTCAGGGCAGGAGATTCAGGGCAGGAGATTCAGGATATGAGATTTAGGGCAGTAGATTCAGGGCTGGAGATTCAGGGCATGAGATTCAGGGCTTCAGTTTCAGGGCTGGAGTTTCTGGGCAAAACTTTCAGGGGATGAGTTTCAGGGCATTAGTTTCAAGGCATGAGATTCAGGGCAGTCGTTTCAGGGCATGAGATACAGGGCATGAGTTTCAGGGCAGGAGATTCAGGGCTGGAGTTTCAGGGCATAATTTTCAGGGCAGGATATTCGGGGCAGGAGTTTCAGGGCATGTGATTCAGGACATTACTTTAAGGGCAGGAGATTCAGGGCTGGAGTTTCAGGGCTGGAGATTCAGGGCATGAGATTCAGGGCAGGAGTTCAGAGCAGGAGATTCAGGACCGGAGTTTCAGGGCAGCAGATTCAGGGTAGGAGTTTCAGTGCAGGAGTTTCATGGCATGTGATTCATGGCATTTTTTTCAGGGCAGGAGATTCAGGGTAGGAGTTTCAGGACATGAGATTCCGGGCATGAGTTTCAGGGCAGGAGATTCAGGGCAGGAGATTCTGGTTATGAGATTCAGGGCTGGAGATTCAGGGCTGGAGATTCAGGGCATGAGATTCAGGGCTTCAGTTTCAGGCCTGGAGTTTCTGGGCAAAACTTTCAGGGGATGAGCTTCAGGGCATTAGTTTCAAGGCATGAGATTCAGGGCAGTCGTTTCAGGGCATGAGATACAAGGCATGAGTTTCAGGGCAGGAGATTCAGGGCTGGAGTTTCAGGGCATATGATTCAGGGCATGATTTTCAGGGCAGGATATTCGGGGCAGGAGTTTCAGGGCATGTGATTCCGGACATTACTTTAAGGGCAGGATTTCAGGGCTGGAGTTTCAGGGCTGGAGATTCAGGGCCTGAGATTCAGGGCAGATGTTCAGAGCAGGAGATTCAGGACAGGAGTTTCAGGGCAGCAGATTCAGGGCAGGAGTTTCAGTGCAGGAGTTTCATGGCGTTTGATTCATGGCATTTTTTTCAGGGCAGGAGTTTCAGGGCTGGAGTTTCAGGGCAGGAGATTCTGGTTATGAGATTCAGGGCTGGAGATTCAGGGTATGAGATTCAGGGCTTCAGTTTCAGGGCTGGAGTTTCTGGGCAAAACTTTCAGGGGATGAGTTTTAGGGCATTAGTTTCACGGCTTGAGATTCAGGGCCGGTGTTTCAGGGCATGAGATTCAGGGCATGAGATTCAGAGCAGGAGATTCAGGACAGGAGTTTCAGGGCAGCAGTTTCAGGGCATGAGATTCAGAGCCTGAGTTTCAGGGCAGGAGATTCAGGACAGGAGATTCAGGTTATGAGATTCAGGGCAGGAGATTCAGGGCTGGAGATTCAGGGCAGGAGTTTCAGGGCATGAGATTCAGGGCATGATTTTCGGGCAGGTGTTTCAGTGCAGGAGATTCAGGGCAGGAGTTTCAGGACATGAGATTCAGGGCATGAGTTTCAGGGCAGGAGATTCAGGACAGGAGTTTCAGGGCATGAGATTCAGGGCTTCAGTTTCAGGGCTGGAGTTTCTGGGCAAAACTTTTAGGGGATGAGTTTCAGGGCATTAGTTTCAAGGCATGAGATTCAGGGCAGTCGTTTCAGGGCATGAGATTCAGGGCATGAGTTTCAGGGTAGGAGATTCAGGGCTGGAGCTTCAGGGCATATGATTCAGGGCATGAGTCTCAGGGCAGGAGATTCGGGGCAGAAGTTTCAGGGCATGTGATTCAGGACATTAGTTTAAGGGCAGGAGATTCAGGGCTGGAGATTCAGATTATGAGATTCAGGCTGGAGATTCAGGGTATGAGATTTAGGGCAGTAGATTCAGGGCTGGAGAATCAGTGCATGAGATTCAGGGCTTCAGTTTCAGGGCTGGAGTTTCTGGGCAAAAATTTCAGGCGATGAGTTTCAGGGCATTAGCTTCAAGGCATGAGATTCAGTGCAGTAGTTTCAGGGCATGAGATTCAGGGCATGACTTTCAGAGCAGGAGATTCAGGGCTGGAGTTTCAGGGCATATGATTCAATGTATGAGTTTCAGGGCAGGAGATTCGGTGCAGGAGCTTCAGGGCATGTGATTCGGGGCATTAGTTTAAGGCAGGAGATTCAGGGCTGGAGTTTCAGGGCAGGAGATTCAGGGCAGGAGATTCAGCTCAGGAGATTCAGGGCATGAGATTCAGGGCATGAGTTTCAGGGCCTGAGTTTCAGGGCAGGAGATTCAGGTTATGAGATTCAGGGCAGGAGATTCAGGGTATGAGATTTAGGGCAGTAGATTCAGGGCAGGAGATTCAGGGCAGGAGTTTCAGGGCATGAGATTCAGGGCATGAGTTTCAGGGCAGGTGTTTCAGTGCAGCAGATTCAGGATAGGAGTTTTAGGGCATGAGATTCAGGACAAGAGCTTCAGGGCAGCAGATTCAGGGCAGGTGATTCAGTGCAGGAGTTTCAGAGCATGAGATTCTGGGCATGAGTTCCAGGTCAGGAGATTCAGGGCATGAGTTTCATGGCAGGAGATTCAGGACAGGAGTTTCAGTGCAGGTGTTTCTTGGCATGTGATTCATGGCATTTTTTTCAGGGCAGGAGATTCAGGGCAGGAGTTTCAGGACATGAGATTCAGGGCATGAGTTTCAGGGCAGGAGATTCAGGACAGGATTTTCAGGGCATGAGATTCAGGGCTGTGGTTACACGGCTTGAGATTCAGGGCAGGTGTTTCAGGGCATGAGATTCAGAACAGGAGATTCAGGACAGGAGTTTCAGGGCAGGAATTTCAGGGCATGAGATTTAGAGCCTGAGTTTCAGGGCAGGAGATTCAGGGCTGGAGATTCAGATTATGAGATTCAGGGTATGAGATTTAGGGCAGTAGATTCAGGGCTGGAGAATCAGTGCATGAGATTCAGGGCTTCAGTTTCAGGGCTGGAGTTTCTGGGCAAAACTTTCAGGGGATGAGTTTCAAGGCATTAGTTTCAAGGCATGTGTTTGAGGGCAGTAGTTTCAGGGCATGAGATTCAGGGCATGACTTTCAGAGCAGGAGATTCAGGGCTGGAGTTTCAGGGCATATGATTCAATGTATGAGTTTCAGGGCAGGAGATTCGGGGCAGGAGTTTCAGGGCATGTGATTCGGGGCATTAGTTTAAGGCAGGAGATTCAGGGCTGGAGTTTCAGGGCAGGAGTTTCAGGGCAGGAGATTCAAGGCTGGAGTTTTAGGGCATGAGATTCAGGGCATGAGTTTCAGGGCCTGAGTTTCGGGGCAGGAGATTCAGGATATGAGATTTAGGGCAGTAGATTCAGGGCTGGAGATTCAGGGCATGAGATTCAGGGCTTCAGTTTCAGGGCTGGAGTTTCTGGGCAAAACTTTCAGGGGATGAGTTTCAGGGCATTAGTTTCAAGGCATGAGATTCAGGGCAGTCGTTTCAGGGCATGAGATACAGGGCATGAGTTTCAGGGCAGGAGATTCAGGGCTGGAGTTTCAGGGCATATGATTCAGGGCATAATTTTCAGGGCAGGATATTCGGGGCAGGAGTTTCAGGGCATGTGATTCAGGACATTACTTTAAGAGCAGGAGATTCAGGGCTGGAGTTTCAGGGCTGGAGATTCAGGGCATGAGATTCAGGGCAGGAGTTCAGAGCAGGAGATTCAGGACCGGAGTTTCAGGGCAGCAGATTCAGGGTAGGAGTTTCAGTGCAGGAGTTTCATGGCATGTGATTCATGGCATTTTTTTCAGGGCAGGAGATTCAGGGTAGGAGTTTCAGGACATGAGATTCAGGGCATGAGTTTCAGGGCAGGAGATTCAGGGCAGGAGATTCTGGTTATGAGATTCAGGGCTGGAGATTCAGGGCATGAGATTCAGGGCTTCAGTTTCAGGGCTGGAGTTTCTGGGCAAAACTTTCGGGGGATGAGTTTTAGAGCATTAGTTTCAAGGCATGAGATTCAGGGCAGTAGTTTCAGGGCATGAGATTCACGGCTGTGGTTTCACGGCTTGAGATTTAGGGCAGGTGATTCAGGGCATGAGATTCAGGGCATGACTTTCAGAGCAGGAGATTCAGGGCTGGAGTTTCAGGGCATATGATTCAATGTATGAGTTTCAGGGCAGGAGATTCGGGGCAGGAGTTTCAGGGCATGTGATTCGGGGGATTAGTTTAAGGCAGGAGATTCAGGGCTGGAGTTTCAGGGCAGGAGATTCAGGGCAGGAGATTCAGGTCAGGAGATTCAGGGCATGAGATTCAGGGCATGCGTTTCAGGGCCTGAGTTTCAGGGCAGGAGATTCAGGTTATGAGATTCAGGGCAGGAGATTCAGGGTATGAGATTTAGGGCAGTGGATTCAGGGCATGAGTTTCAGTTCAGGTCTTTCAATGCAGGAGATTCAGGGCATGAGATTCAGGGCAGGAGTTCAGGGCATGAGATTCAGGGCATGAGTGTCAGGGCAGGAGATTCAGGGCATGCGATTCAGGGCCGGAGTTTCATGGTTGGAGATTCAGGGCAGGAGATTCAGTGCAGGAGTTTTAGGGCATGGGATTCAGGGCAGGAGTTTCAGGGCATGAGATTCAGGACAGGATTTTTAGGGCAGGAGATTCAGGGCAGCAGTTTCAAGTTATGAGATTCAGGGCATGAGATTCAGGACATGAGTTTCAGGGCAGGAGATTCAGGGCAGGAGATTCAGGGCTTGAGATTCAGGGCTGTGGTTTCACGGCTTGAGATTCAGGGCAGGTGTTTCAGGGCATGAGATTCAGAACAGGAGATTCAGGACAGGAGTTTCAGGGCAGGAATTTCAGGGCATGAGATTCAGAGCCTGAGTTTCAGGGCAGGAGATTCAGGGCAGGAGATTCAGGATATGAGATTTAGGGCAGTAGATTCAGGGCTGGAGATTCAGGGCATGAGATTCAGGGCTTCAGTTTCAGGGCTGGAGTTTCTGGGCAAAACTTTCAGGGGATGAGTTTCAGGGCATTAGTTTCAAGGCATGAGATTCAGGGCAGTCGTTTCAGGGCATGAGATACAGGGCATGAGTTTCAGGGCAGGAGATTCAGGGCTGGAGTTTCAGGGCATAATTTTCAGGGCAGGATATTCGGGGCAGGAGTTTCAGGGCATGTGATTCAGGACATTACTTTAAGGGCAGGAGATTCAGGGCTGGAGTTTCAGGGCTGGAGATTCAGGGCATGAGATTCAGGGCAGGAGTTCAGAGCAGGAGATTCAGGACCGGAGTTTCAGGGCAGCAGATTCAGGGTAGGAGTTTCAGTGCAGGAGTTTCATGGCATGTGATTCATGGCATTTTTTTCAGGGCAGGAGATTCAGGGTAGGAGTTTCAGGACATGAGATTCAGGGCATGAGTTTCAGGGCAGGAGATTCAGGGCAGGAGATTCTGGTTATGAGATTCAGGGCTGGAGATTCAGGGCTGGAGATTCAGGGCATGAGATTCAGGGCTTCAGTTTCAGGCCTGGAGTTTCTGGGCAAAACTTTCAGGGGATGAGCTTCAGGGCATTAGTTTCAAGGCATGAGATTCAGGGCAGTCGTTTCAGGGCATGAGATACAAGGCATGAGTTTCAGGGCAGGAGATTCAGGGCTGGAGTTTCAGGGCATATGATTCAGGGCATGATTTTCAGGGCAGGATATTCGGGGCAGGAGTTTCAGGGCATGTGATTCCGGACATTACTTTAAGGGCAGGATTTCAGGGCTGGAGTTTCAGGGCTGGAGATTCAGGGCCTGAGATTCAGGGCAGATGTTCAGAGCAGGAGATTCAGGACAGGAGTTTCAGGGCAGCAGATTCAGGGCAGGAGTTTCAGTGCAGGAGTTTCATGGCGTTTGATTCATGGCATTTTTTTCAGGGCAGGAGTTTCAGGGCTGGAGTTTCAGGGCAGGAGATTCTGGTTATGAGATTCAGGGCTGGAGATTCAGGGTATGAGATTCAGGGCTTCAGTTTCAGGGCTGGAGTTTCTGGGCAAAACTTTCAGGGGATGAGTTTTAGGGCATTAGTTTCACGGCTTGAGATTCAGGGCCGGTGTTTCAGGGCATGAGATTCAGGGCATGAGATTCAGAGCAGGAGATTCAGGACAGGAGTTTCAGGGCAGCAGTTTCAGGGCATGAGATTCAGAGCCTGAGTTTCAGGGCAGGAGATTCAGGACAGGAGATTCAGGTTATGAGATTCAGGGCAGGAGATTCAGGGCTGGAGATTCAGGGCAGGAGTTTCAGGGCATGAGATTCAGGGCATGATTTTCGGGCAGGTGTTTCAGTGCAGGAGATTCAGGGCAGGAGTTTCAGGACATGAGATTCAGGGCATGAGTTTCAGGGCAGGAGATTCAGGACAGGAGTTTCAGGGCATGAGATTCAGGGCTTCAGTTTCAGGGCTGGAGTTTCTGGGCAAAACTTTTAGGGGATGAGTTTCAGGGCATTAGTTTCAAGGCATGAGATTCAGGGCAGTCGTTTCAGGGCATGAGATTCAGGGCATGAGTTTCAGGGTAGGAGATTCAGGGCTGGAGCTTCAGGGCATATGATTCAGGGCATGAGTCTCAGGGCAGGAGATTCGGGGCAGAAGTTTCAGGGCATGTGATTCAGGACATTAGTTTAAGGGCAGGAGATTCAGGGCTGGAGATTCAGATTATGAGATTCAGGCTGGAGATTCAGGGTATGAGATTTAGGGCAGTAGATTCAGGGCTGGAGAATCAGTGCATGAGATTCAGGGCTTCAGTTTCAGGGCTGGAGTTTCTGGGCAAAAATTTCAGGCGATGAGTTTCAGGGCATTAGCTTCAAGGCATGAGATTCAGTGCAGTAGTTTCAGGGCATGAGATTCAGGGCATGACTTTCAGAGCAGGAGATTCAGGGCTGGAGTTTCAGGGCATATGATTCAATGTATGAGTTTCAGGGCAGGAGATTCGGTGCAGGAGCTTCAGGGCATGTGATTCGGGGCATTAGTTTAAGGCAGGAGATTCAGGGCTGGAGTTTCAGGGCAGGAGATTCAGGGCAGGAGATTCAGCTCAGGAGATTCAGGGCATGAGATTCAGGGCATGAGTTTCAGGGCCTGAGTTTCAGGGCAGGAGATTCAGGTTATGAGATTCAGGGCAGGAGATTCAGGGTATGAGATTTAGGGCAGTAGATTCAGGGCAGGAGATTCAGGGCAGGAGTTTCAGGGCATGAGATTCAGGGCATGAGTTTCAGGGCAGGTGTTTCAGTGCAGCAGATTCAGGATAGGAGTTTTAGGGCATGAGATTCAGGACAAGAGCTTCAGGGCAGCAGATTCAGGGCAGGTGATTCAGTGCAGGAGTTTCAGAGCATGAGATTCTGGGCATGAGTTCCAGGTCAGGAGATTCAGGGCATGAGTTTCATGGCAGGAGATTCAGGACAGGAGTTTCAGTGCAGGTGTTTCTTGGCATGTGATTCATGGCATTTTTTTCAGGGCAGGAGATTCAGGGCAGGAGTTTCAGGACATGAGATTCAGGGCATGAGTTTCAGGGCAGGAGATTCAGGACAGGATTTTCAGGGCATGAGATTCAGGGCTGTGGTTACACGGCTTGAGATTCAGGGCAGGTGTTTCAGGGCATGAGATTCAGAACAGGAGATTCAGGACAGGAGTTTCAGGGCAGGAATTTCAGGGCATGAGATTTAGAGCCTGAGTTTCAGGGCAGGAGATTCAGGGCTGGAGATTCAGATTATGAGATTCAGGGTATGAGATTTAGGGCAGTAGATTCAGGGCTGGAGAATCAGTGCATGAGATTCAGGGCTTCAGTTTCAGGGCTGGAGTTTCTGGGCAAAACTTTCAGGGGATGAGTTTCAAGGCATTAGTTTCAAGGCATGTGTTTGAGGGCAGTAGTTTCAGGGCATGAGATTCAGGGCATGACTTTCAGAGCAGGAGATTCAGGGCTGGAGTTTCAGGGCATATGATTCAATGTATGAGTTTCAGGGCAGGAGATTCGGGGCAGGAGTTTCAGGGCATGTGATTCGGGGCATTAGTTTAAGGCAGGAGATTCAGGGCTGGAGTTTCAGGGCAGGAGTTTCAGGGCAGGAGATTCAAGGCTGGAGTTTTAGGGCATGAGATTCAGGGCATGAGTTTCAGGGCCTGAGTTTCGGGGCAGGAGATTCAGGATATGAGATTTAGGGCAGTAGATTCAGGGCTGGAGATTCAGGGCATGAGATTCAGGGCTTCAGTTTCAGGGCTGGAGTTTCTGGGCAAAACTTTCAGGGGATGAGTTTCAGGGCATTAGTTTCAAGGCATGAGATTCAGGGCAGTCGTTTCAGGGCATGAGATACAGGGCATGAGTTTCAGGGCAGGAGATTCAGGGCTGGAGTTTCAGGGCATATGATTCAGGGCATAATTTTCAGGGCAGGATATTCGGGGCAGGAGTTTCAGGGCATGTGATTCAGGACATTACTTTAAGAGCAGGAGATTCAGGGCTGGAGTTTCAGGGCTGGAGATTCAGGGCATGAGATTCAGGGCAGGAGTTCAGAGCAGGAGATTCAGGACCGGAGTTTCAGGGCAGCAGATTCAGGGTAGGAGTTTCAGTGCAGGAGTTTCATGGCATGTGATTCATGGCATTTTTTTCAGGGCAGGAGATTCAGGGTAGGAGTTTCAGGACATGAGATTCAGGGCATGAGTTTCAGGGCAGGAGATTCAGGGCAGGAGATTCTGGTTATGAGATTCAGGGCTGGAGATTCAGGGCATGAGATTCAGGGCTTCAGTTTCAGGGCTGGAGTTTCTGGGCAAAACTTTCGGGGGATGAGTTTTAGAGCATTAGTTTCAAGGCATGAGATTCAGGGCAGTAGTTTCAGGGCATGAGATTCACGGCTGTGGTTTCACGGCTTGAGATTTAGGGCAGGTGATTCAGGGCATGAGATTCAGGGCATGACTTTCAGAGCAGGAGATTCAGGGCTGGAGTTTCAGGGCATATGATTCAATGTATGAGTTTCAGGGCAGGAGATTCGGGGCAGGAGTTTCAGGGCATGTGATTCGGGGGATTAGTTTAAGGCAGGAGATTCAGGGCTGGAGTTTCAGGGCAGGAGATTCAGGGCAGGAGATTCAGGTCAGGAGATTCAGGGCATGAGATTCAGGGCATGCGTTTCAGGGCCTGAGTTTCAGGGCAGGAGATTCAGGTTATGAGATTCAGGGCAGGAGATTCAGGGTATGAGATTTAGGGCAGTGGATTCAGGGCATGAGTTTCAGTTCAGGTCTTTCAATGCAGGAGATTCAGGGCATGAGATTCAGGGCAGGAGTTCAGGGCATGAGATTCAGGGCATGAGTGTCAGGGCAGGAGATTCAGGGCATGCGATTCAGGGCCGGAGTTTCATGGTTGGAGATTCAGGGCAGGAGATTCAGTGCAGGAGTTTTAGGGCATGGGATTCAGGGCAGGAGTTTCAGGGCATGAGATTCAGGACAGGATTTTTAGGGCAGGAGATTCAGGGCAGCAGTTTCAAGTTATGAGATTCAGGGCATGAGATTCAGGACATGAGTTTCAGGGCAGGAGATTCAGGGCAGGAGATTCAGGGCAGGAGTTTCAGGGCATGAGTTTCAGGGCAGGTTTTTCAGTGCAGCAGATTCAGGGTAGGAGTTTCAGGGCATGAGATTCAGGGCAAGAGCTTCAGGGCAGCAGATTCAGGCAGGTGATTCAGTGCAGGAGTTTCAGAGCATGAGATTCTGGGCATGAGTTCCAGGTCAGGAGATTCAGGGCTGGAGTTTCAGGGCATGTGATTCAGGGCATGAGTTTCAGGGCAGGAGATTCAGGACAGGAGTTTCAGTGCAGGAGTTTCATGGCATGTGATTCATGGCATTTTTTTCAGGGCAGGAGATTCAGGACAGGAGTTTCAGGACATGAGATTCAGGGCATGAGTTTCAGGGCAGGAGATTCAGGACAGGAGTTTCAGGGCTTGAGATTCAGGGCTGTGGTTTCAGGGCAGGAGATTCAGGGCAGGAGATTCAGGATATGAGATTTAGGGCAGTAGATTCAGGGCTGGAGATTCAGGGCATGAGATTCAGGGCTTCAGTTTCAGGGCTGGAGTTTCTGGGCAAAACTTTCAGGGGATGAGTTTCAGGGCATTAGTTTCAAGGCATGAGATTCAGGGCAGTCGTTTCAGGGCATGAGATACAGGGCATGAGTTTCAGGGCAGGAGATTCAGGGCTGGAGTTTCAGGGCATAATTTTCAGGGCAGGATATTCGGGGCAGGAGTTTCAGGGCATGTGATTCAGGACATTACTTTAAGGGCAGGAGATTCAGGGCTGGAGTTTCAGGGCTGGAGATTCAGGGCATGAGATTCAGGGCAGGAGTTCAGAGCAGGAGATTCAGGACCGGAGTTTCAGGGCAGCAGATTCAGGGTAGGAGTTTCAGTGCAGGAGTTTCATGGCATGTAATTCATGGCATTTTTTTCAGGGCAGGAGATTCAGGGTAGGAGTTTCAGGACATGAGATTCAGGGCATGAGTTTCAGGGCAGGAGATTCAGGGCAGGAGATTCTGGTTATGAGATTCAGGGCTGGAGATTCAGGGCATGAGATTCAGGGCTTCAGTTTCAGGGCTGGAGTTTCTGGGCAAAACTTTCGGGGGATGAGTTTTAGAGCATTAGTTTCAAGGCATGAGATTCAGGGCAGTAGTTTCAGGGCATGAGATTCACGGCTGTGGTTTCACGGCTTGAGATTTAGGGCAGGTGATTCAGGGCATGAGATTCAGGGCATGACTTTCAGAGCAGGAGATTCAGGGCTGGAGTTTCAGGGCATATGATTCAATGTATGAGTTTCAGGGCAGGAGATTCGGTGCAGGAGTTTCAGGGCATGTGATTCGGGGCATTAGTTTAAGGCAGGAGATTCAGGGCTGGAGTTTCAGGGCAGGAGATTCAGGGCAGGAGATTCAGGTCAGGAGATTCAGGGCATGAGATTCAGGGCATGCGTTTCAGGGCCTGAGTTTCAGGGCAGGAGATTCAGGTTATGAGATTCAGGGCAGGAGATTCAGGGTATGAGATTTAGGGCAGTGGATTCAGGGCATGAGTTTCAGTTCAGGTCTTTCAATGCAGGAGATTCAGGGCATGAGATTCAGGGCAGGAGTTCAGGGCATGAGATTCAGGGCATGAGTGTCAGGGCAGGAGATTCAGGGCATGCGATTCAGGGCCGGAGTTTCATGGTTGGAGATTCAGGGCAGGAGATTCAGTGCAGGAGTTTTAGGGCATGGGATTCAGGTCATGAGTTTCAGGGCAGGTTTTTCAGTGCAGCAGATTCCGGGTAGGAGTTTCAGGGCATGAGATTCAGGGCAAGAGCTTCAGGGCAGCAGATTCAGGCAGGTGATTCAGTGCAGGAGTTTCAGAGCATGAGATTCTGGGCATGAGTTCCAGGTCAGGAGATTCAGGGCTGGAGTTTCAGGGCATGTGATTCAGGGCATGAGTTTCAGGGCAGGAGATTCAGGACAGGAGTTTCAGTGCAGGAGTTTCATGGCATGTGATTCATGGCATTTTTTTCAGGGCAGGAGATTCAGGGCAGGAGTTTCAGGACATGAGATTCAGGGCATGAGTTTCAGGGCAGGAGATTCAGGACAGGAGTTTCAGGGCTTGAGATTCAGGGCTGTGGTTTCACGGCTTGCGAATCTGGGCAGGTGTTTCAGGGCATGAGATTCAGGGCATGAGATTCAGAACAGGAGATTCAGGACAGGAGTTTCAGGGCAGGAATTTCAGGGCATGAGATTCTGAGCCTGAGTTTCAGGGCAGGAGATTCAGGGTATGAGATTTAGGGCAGTAGATTCAGGGCTGGAGAATCAGTGCATGAGATTCAGGGCTTCAGTTTCAGGGCTGGAGTTTCTGGGCAAAACTTTCAGGGGATGAGTTTCAGGGCATTAGTTTCAAGGCATGAGATTCAGGGCAGTAGTTTCCGGGCATGAGATTCAGGGCATGACTTTCAGAGCAGGAGATTCAGGGCTGGAGTTTCAGTGCATATGATTCAATGCATGAGTTTCAGGGCAGGAGATTCGGGGCAGGAGTTTCAAGGCATGTGATTCGGGGCATTAGTTTAAGGGCAGGAGATTCAAGGCAGGAGTTTCAGGGCAGGAGATTCAGGGCAGGAGATTCAGGTCAGGAGATTCAGGGCATGAGATTCAGGGCATGCGTTTCAGGGCCTGAGTTTCGGGGCAGGAGATTCAGGTTATGAGATTCTGGGCAGGAGATTCGGGATATGAGATTTAGGGCAGTAGATTCAGGGCTGGAGATTCAGGGCATGAGATTCAAGGCTTCAGTTTCAGGGCTGGAGTTTCTGGGCAAAACTTTCAGAGCCTGAGTATCAGGGCAGGAGATTCAGGACAGGAGATTCAGGTTATGAGATTCAGGGCAGGAGATTCAGGGTATGAGATTCAGGGCAGTAGATTCAGGGCTGGAGATTCAGGGCATGAGATTCTGGGTTTCAGTTTCAGGGCTGAAGTTTCTGGGCAAAACTTTCAGGGGATGAGTTTCAGGGCATTAGTTTCAAGGCATGAGATTCAGGGCCGTAGTTTCAGGGCATGAGATTCAGGGCATGAGTTTCAGGGTAGGAGATTCAGGGCTGGAGCTTCAGGGCATATGATTCAGGGCATGAGTTTCAGGGCAGGAGATTTGGAGCAGAAGTTTCAGGGCATGTGATTTAGGACATTAGTTTAAGGGCAGGAGATTCAGGGCTGGAGATTCAGATTATGAGATTCAGGCTGGAGATTCAGGGTATGAGATTTAGGGCAGTAGATTCAGGGCTGGAGAATCAGTGCATGAGATTCAGGGCTTCAGTTTCAGGGCTGGAGTTTCTGAGCAAAACTTTCAGGGGATGAGTTTCAGGGCATTAGTTTCAAGGCATGTGATTCAGGGCAGTAGTTTCAGGGCATGAGATTCAGGGCATGACTTTCAGAGCAGGAGATTCAGGGCTGGAGTTTCAGGGCATATGATTCAATGTATGAGTTTCAGGGCAGGAGATTCGGGGCAGGAGTTTCAGGGCATGTGATTCGGGGCATTAGTTTAAGGCAGGAGATTCAGGGCTGGAGTTTCAGGGCAGGAGATTCAGGGCAGGAGATTCAGGTCAGGAGATTCAGGGCATGAGATTCAGGGCATGAGTTTCAGGGCCTGAGTTTCAGGGCAGGAGATTCAGGTTATGAGATTCAGGGCAGGAGATTCAGGGTTGGAGTTTCAGGGCATGTGATTCAGGGCATGAGTTTCAGGGCAGGAGATTCAGGACAGGAGTTTCAGTGCAGGAGTTTCATGGCATGTGATTCATGGCATTTTTTTCAGGGCAGGAGATTCAGGGCAGGAGTTTCAGGACATGAGATTCAGGGCATGAGTTTCAGGGCAGGAGATTCAGGACAGGAGTTTCAGGGCTTGAGATTCAGGGCTGTGGTTTCACGGCTTGCGAATCAGGGCAGGTGTTTCAGGGCATGAGATTCAGGGCATGAGATTCAGAACAGGAGATTCAGGACAGGAGTTTCAGGGCAGGAATTTCAGGGCATGAGATTCTGAGCCTGAGTTTCAGGGCAGGAGATTCAGGGTATGAGATTTAGGGCAGTAGATTCAGGGCTGGAGAATCAGTGCATGAGATTCAGGGCTTCAGTTTCAGGGCTGGAGTTTCTGGGCAAAACTTTCAGGGGATGAGTTTCAGGGCATTAGTTTCAAGGCATGAGATTCAGGGCAGTAGTTTCCGGGCATGAGATTCAGGGCATGACTTTCAGAGCAGGAGATTCAGGGCTGGAGTTTCAGTGCATATGATTCAATGCATGAGTTTCAGGGCAGGAGATTCGGGGCAGGAGTTTCAAGGCATGTGATTCGGGGCATTAGTTTAAGGGCAGGAGATTCAAGGCAGGAGTTTCAGGGCAGGAGATTCAGGGCAGGAGATTCAGGTCAGGAGATTCAGGGCATGAGATTCAGGGCATGCGTTTCAGGGCCTGAGTTTCGGGGCAGGAGATTCAGGTTATGAGATTCTGGGCAGGAGATTCGGGATATGAGATTTAGGGCAGTAGATTCAGGGCTGGAGATTCAGGGCATGAGATTCAAGGCTTCAGTTTCAGGGCTGGAGTTTCTGGGCAAAACTTTCAGAGCCTGAGTATCAGGGCAGGAGATTCAGGACAGGAGATTCAGGTTATGAGATTCAGGGCAGGAGATTCAGGGTATGAGATTCAGGGCAGTAGATTCAGGGCTGGAGATTCAGGGCATGAGATTCTGGGTTTCAGTTTCAGGGCTGAAGTTTCTGGGCAAAACTTTCAGGGGATGAGTTTCAGGGCATTAGTTTCAAGGCATGAGATTCAGGGCCGTAGTTTCAGGGCATGAGATTCAGGGCATGAGTTTCAGGGTAGGAGATTCAGGGCTGGAGCTTCAGGGCATATGATTCAGGGCATGAGTTTCAGGGCAGGAGATTTGGAGCAGAAGTTTCAGGGCATGTGATTTAGGACATTAGTTTAAGGGCAGGAGATTCAGGGCTGGAGATTCAGATTATGAGATTCAGGCTGGAGATTCAGGGTATGAGATTTAGGGCAGTAGATTCAGGGCTGGAGAATCAGTGCATGAGATTCAGGGCTTCAGTTTCAGGGCTGGAGTTTCTGAGCAAAACTTTCAGGGGATGAGTTTCAGGGCATTAGTTTCAAGGCATGTGATTCAGGGCAGTAGTTTCAGGGCATGAGATTCAGGGCATGACTTTCAGAGCAGGAGATTCAGGGCTGGAGTTTCAGGGCATATGATTCAATGTATGAGTTTCAGGGCAGGAGATTCGGGGCAGGAGTTTCAGGGCATGTGATTCGGGGCATTAGTTTAAGGCAGGAGATTCAGGGCTGGAGTTTCAGGGCAGGAGATTCAGGGCAGGAGATTCAGGTCAGGAGATTCAGGGCATGAGATTCAGGGCATGAGTTTCAGGGCCTGAGTTTCAGGGCAGGAGATTCAGGTTATGAGATTCAGGGCAGGAGATTCAGGGTATGAGATTTAGGGCAGTGGATTCAGGGCATGAGTTTCAGTTCAGGTCTTTCAATGCAGGAGATTCAGGGCATGAGATTCAGTGCAGGAGTTTTAGGGCATGGGATTCAGGGCAGGAGTTTCAGGGCATGAGTTTCAGGACAGGATTTTTAGGGCAGGAGATTCAGGGCAGCCGTTTCAAGTTATGAGATTCAGGGCATGAGATTCAGGGCATGAGTTTCAGGGCAGGAGATTCAGGACAGGATTTTCAGGGCATGAGATTCAGGGCTGTGGTTACACGGCTTGAGATTCCGGGCAGGTGTTTCAGGGCATGAGATTCAGAACAGGAGATTCAGGACAGGAGTTTCAGGGCAGGAATTTCAGGGCATGAGATTTAGAGCCTGTGTTTCAGGGCAGGAGATTCAGGCTGGAGATTCAGATTATGAGATTCAGGGTATGAGATTTAGGGCAATAGATTCAGGGCTGGAGAATCAGTGCATGAGATTCAGGGCTTCAGTATCAGGGCTGGAGTTTCTGGGCAAAACTTTCAGGGGATGAGTTTCAAGGCATTAGTTTCAAGGCATGTGATTGAGGGCAGTAGTTTCAGGGCATGAGATTCAGGGCATGACTTTCAGAGCAGGAGATTCAGGGCTGGAGTTTCAGAGCATATGATTCAATGTATGAGTTTCAGGGCAGGAGATTCGGGGCAGGAGTTTCAGGGCATGTGATTCGGGGCATTAGTTTAAGGCAGGAGATTCAGGGCTGGAGTTTCAGGGCAGGAGTTTCAGGGCAGGAGATTCAAGGCTGGAGTTTCAGGGCATGAGATTCAGGGCATGAGTTTCAGGGCCTGAGTTTCGGGGCAGGAGATTCAGGATATGAGATTTAGGGCAGTAGATTGAGGGCTGGAGATTCAGGGCATGAGATTCAGGGCTTCAGTTTCAGGGCTGGAGTTTCTGGGCAAAACTTTCAGGGGATGAGTTTCAGGGCATTAGTTTCAAGGCATGAGATTCAGGGCAGTCGTTTCAGGGCATGAGATACAGGTCACGAGTTTCAGGGCAGGAGATTCAGGGCTGGAGTTTCAGGGCATATGATTCAGGGCATAATTTTCAGGGCAGGATATTCGGGGCAGGAGTTTCAGGGCATGTGATTCAGGACATTACTTTAAGGGCAGGAGATTCAGGGCTGGAGTTTCAGGGCTGGAGATTCCGCTCATGAGATTCAGGGCAGGAGTTCAGAGCAGGAGATTCAGGACCGGAGTTTCAGGCCAGCAGATTCAGGGCAGGAGTTTCAGTGCAGGAGTTTCATGGCATGTGATTCATGGCATTTTTTTCAGGGCAGGAGATTCAGGGTAGGAGTTTCAGGACATGAGATTCAGGGCATGAGTTTCAGGGCAGGAGATTCAGGGCAGGAGATTCTGGTTATGAGATTCAGGGCTGGAGATTCAGGGTATGAGATTCAGGGATTCAGTTACAGGGCTGGAGTTTCTGGGCAAAACTTTCGGGGGATGAGTTTTAGAGCATTAGTTTCAAGGCATGAGATTCAGGGCAGTAGTTTCAGGGCATGAGATTCACGGCTGTGGTTTCACGGCTTGAGAATCAGGGCAGGTGTTTCAGGGCATGATATTCAGGGCATGAGATTCAGAGCAGGAGATTCAGGACAGGAGTTTCAGGGCAGGAGTTTCAGGGCATGAGATTCAGAGCCTGAGTTTCAGGGCAGGAGATTCAGGTTATGAGATTCAGGGCAGGAGATTCAGTGTATGAGATTCAGGCTGGAGATTCAGGGTATGAGATTTAGGGCAGTAGATTCAGGGTTGGAGAATCAGTGCATGAGATTCAGGGCTTCAGTTTCAGGGCTGGAGTTTCTGGGCAAAACTTTCAGGGGATGAGTTTCAAGGCATTAGTTTCAAGGCATGTGATTCAGGGCAGTAGTTTCAGGGCATGAGATTCAGGGCATGACTTTCAGAGCAGGAGATTCAGGGCTGGAGTTTCAGGGCTGGAGATTCAGGGCCTGAGATTCAGGGCAGATGTTCAGAGCAGGAGATTCAGGACAGGAGTTTCAGGGCAGCAGATTCAGGGCAGGAGTTTCAGTGCAGGAGTTTCATGGCGTTTGATTCATGGCATTTTTTTCACGGCTTGAGATTCAGGGCAGGTGTTTCACGGCATGAGATTCAGGGCATGAGATTCAGAGCAGGAGATTCAGGACAGGAGTTTCAGGGCTGGAGTTTCAGGGCAGGAGATTCAGGTTATGAGATTCAGGGCAGGAGATTCAGGGTATGAGATTTAGGGCAGTGGATTCAGGGCATGAGTTTCAGTTCAGGTCTTTCAATGCAGGAGATTCAGGGCATGAGATTCAGGGCAGGAGTTCAGGGCATGAGATTCAGGGCATGAGTGTCAGGGCAGGAGATTCAGGGCATGCGATTCAGGGCCGGAGTTTCATGGTTGGAGATTCAGGGCAGGAGATTCAGTGCAGGAGTTTTAGGGCATGGGATTCAGGGCAGGAGTTTCAGGGCATGAGATTCAGGACAGGATTTTTAGGGCAGGAGATTCAGGGCAGCAGTTTCAAGTTATGAGATTCAGGGCATGAGATTCAGGACATGAGTTTCAGGGCAGGAGATTCAGGGCAGGAGATTCAGGGCAGGAGTTTCAGGGCATGAGATTCAGGGCATGAGTTTCAGGGCAGGTTTTTCAGTGCAGCAGATTCAGGGTAGGAGTTTCAGGGCATGAGATTCAGGGCAAGAGCTTCAGGGCAGCAGATTCAGGCAGGTGATTCAGTGCAGGAGTTTCAGAGCATGAGATTCTGGGCATGAGTTCCAGGTCAGGAGATTCAGGGCTGGAGTTTCAGGGCATGTGATTCAGGGCATGAGTTTCAGGGCAGGAGATTCAGGACAGGAGTTTCAGTGCAGGAGTTTCATGGCATGTGATTCATGGCATTTTTTTCAGGGCAGGAGATTCAGGACAGGAGTTTCAGGACATGAGATTCAGGGCATGAGTTTCAGGGCAGGAGATTCAGGACAGGAGTTTCAGGGCTTGAGATTCAGGGCTGTGGTTTCAGGGCAGGAGATTCAGGGCAGGAGATTCAGGATATGAGATTTAGGGCAGTAGATTCAGGGCTGGAGATTCAGGGCATGAGATTCAGGGCTTCAGTTTCAGGGCTGGAGTTTCTGGGCAAAACTTTCAGGGGATGAGTTTCAGGGCATTAGTTTCAAGGCATGAGATTCAGGGCAGTCGTTTCAGGGCATGAGATACAGGGCATGAGTTTCAGGGCAGGAGATTCAGGGCTGGAGTTTCAGGGCATAATTTTCAGGGCAGGATATTCGGGGCAGGAGTTTCAGGGCATGTGATTCAGGACATTACTTTAAGGGCAGGAGATTCAGGGCTGGAGTTTCAGGGCTGGAGATTCAGGGCATGAGATTCAGGGCAGGAGTTCAGAGCAGGAGATTCAGGACCGGAGTTTCAGGGCAGCAGATTCAGGGTAGGAGTTTCAGTGCAGGAGTTTCATGGCATGTGATTCATGGCATTTTTTTCAGGGCAGGAGATTCAGGGTAGGAGTTTCAGGACATGAGATTCAGGGCATGAGTTTCAGGGCAGGAGATTCAGGGCAGGAGATTCTGGTTATGAGATTCAGGGCTGGAGATTCAGGGCATGAGATTCAGGGCTTCAGTTTCAGGGCTGGAGTTTCTGGGCAAAACTTTCGGGGGATGAGTTTTAGAGCATTAGTTTCAAGGCATGAGATTCAGGGCAGTAGTTTCAGGGCATGAGATTCACGGCTGTGGTTTCACGGCTTGAGATTTAGGGCAGGTGATTCAGGGCATGAGATTCAGGGCATGACTTTCAGAGCAGGAGATTCAGGGCTGGAGTTTCAGGGCATATGATTCAATGTATGAGTTTCAGGGCAGGAGATTCGGTGCAGGAGTTTCAGGGCATGTGATTCGGGGCATTAGTTTAAGGCAGGAGATTCAGGGCTGGAGTTTCAGGGCAGGAGATTCAGGGCAGGAGATTCAGGTCAGGAGATTCAGGGCATGAGATTCAGGGCATGCGTTTCAGGGCCTGAGTTTCAGGGCAGGAGATTCAGGTTATGAGATTCAGGGCAGGAGATTCAGGGTATGAGATTTAGGGCAGTGGATTCAGGGCATGAGTTTCAGTTCAGGTCTTTCAATGCAGGAGATTCAGGGCATGAGATTCAGGGCAGGAGTTCAGGGCATGAGATTCAGGGCATGAGTGTCAGGGCAGGAGACTCAGGGCATGCGATTCAGGGCCGGAGTTTCATGGTTGGAGATTCAGGGCAGGAGATTCAGTGCAGGAGTTTTAGGGCATGGGATTCAGGGCAGGAGTTTCAGGGCATGAGATTCAGGACAGGATTTTTAGGGCAGGAGATTCAGGGCAGCAGTTTCAAGTTATGAGATTCAGGGCATGAGATTCAGGACATGAGTTTCAGGGCAGGAGATTCAGGGCAGGAGATTCAGGGCAGGAGTTTCAGGGCATGAGATTCAGGTCATGAGTTTCAGGGCAGGTTTTTCAGTGCAGCAGATTCAGGGTAGGAGTTTCAGGGCATGAGATTCAGGGCAAGAGCTTCAGGGCAGCAGATTCAGGCAGGTGATTCAGTGCAGGAGTTTCAGAGCATGAGATTCTGGGCATGAGTTCCAGGTCAGGAGATTCAGGGCTGGAGTTTCAGGGCATGTGATTCAGGGCATGAGTTTCAGGGCAGGAGATTCAGGACAGGAGTTTCAGTGCAGGAGTTTCATGGCATGTGATTCATGGCATTTTTTTCAGGGCAGGAGATTCAGGGCAGGAGTTTCAGGACATGAGATTCAGGGCATGAGTTTCAGGGCAGGAGATTCAGGACAGGAGTTTCAGGGCTTGAGATTCAGGGCTGTGGTTTCACGGCTTGCGAATCAGGGCAGGTGTTTCAGGGCATGAGATTCAGGGCATGAGATTCAGAACAGGAGATTCAGGACAGGAGTTTCAGGGCAGGAATTTCAGGGCATGAGATTCTGAGCCTGAGTTTCAGGGCAGGAGATTCAGGGCAGGAGATTCAGGGTATGAGATTTAGGGCAGTAGATTCAGGGCTGGAGAATCAGTGCATGAGATTCAGGGCTTCAGTTTCAGGGCTGGAGTTTCTGGGCAAAACTTTCAGGGGATGAGTTTCAGGGCATTAGTTTCAAGGCATGAGATTCAGGGCAGTAGTTTCCGGGCATGAGATTCAGGGCATGACTTTCAGAGCAGGAGATTCAGGGCTGGAGTTTCAGTGCATATGATTCAATGCATGAGTTTCAGGGCAGGAGATTCGGGGCAGGAGTTTCAAGGCATGTGATTCGGGGCATTAGTTTAAGGGCAGGAGATTCAAGGCAGGAGTTTCAGGGCAGGAGATTCAGGGCAGGAGATTCAGGTCAGGAGATTCAGGGCATGAGATTCAGGGCATGCGTTTCAGGGCCTGAGTTTCGGGGCAGGAGATTCAGGTTATGAGATTCTGGGCAGGAGATTCGGGATATGAGATTTAGGGCAGTAGATTCAGGGCTGGAGATTCAGGGCATGAGGTTCAAGGCTTCAGTTTCAGGGCTGGAGTTTCTGGGCAAAACTTTCAGAGCCTGAGTATCAGGGCAGGAGATTCAGGACAGGAGATTCAGGTTATGAGATTCAGGGCAGGAGATTCAGGGTATGAGATTCAGGGCAGTAGATTCAGGGCTGGAGATTCAGGGCATGAGATTCTGGGTTTCAGTTTCAGGGCTGAAGTTTCTGGGCAAAACTTTCAGGGGATGAGTTTCAGGGCATTAGTTTCAAGGCATGAGATTCAGGGCCGTAGTTTCAGGGCATGAGATTCAGGGCATGAGTTTCAGGGTAGGAGATTCAGGGCTGGAGCTTCAGGGCATATGATTCAGGGCATGAGTTTCAGGGCAGGAGATTTGGAGCAGAAGTTTCAGGGCATGTGATTTAGGACATTAGTTTAAGGGCAGGAGATTCAGGGCTGGAGATTCAGATTATGAGATTCAGGCTGGAGATTCAGGGTATGAGATTTAGGGCAGTAGATTCAGGGCTGGAGAATCAGTGCATGAGATTCAGGGCTTCAGTTTCAGGGCTGGAGTTTCTGAGCAAAACTTTCAGGGGATGAGTTTCAGGGCATTAGTTTCAAGGCATGTGATTCAGGGCAGTAGTTTCAGGGCATGAGATTCAGGGCATGACTTTCAGAGCAGGAGATTCAGGGCTGGAGTTTCAGGGCATATGATTCAATGTATGAGTTTCAGGGCAGGAGATTCGGGGCAGGAGTTTCAGGGCATGTGATTCGGGGCATTAGTTTAAGGCAGGAGATTCAGGGCTGGAGTTTCAGGGCAGGAGATTCAGGGCAGGAGATTCAGGTCAGGAGATTCAGGGCATGAGATTCAGGGCATGAGTTTCAGGGCCTGAGTTTCAGGGCAGGAGATTCAGGTTATGAGATTCAGGGCAGGAGATTCAGGGTATGAGATTTAGGGCAGTGGATTCAGGGCATGAGTTTCAGTTCAGGTCTTTCAATGCAGGAGATTCAGGGCATGAGATTCAGTGCAGGAGTTTTAGGGCATGGGATTCAGGGCAGGAGTTTCAGGGCATGAGTTTCAGGACAGGATTTTTAGGGCAGGAGATTCAGGGCAGCCGTTTCAAGTTATGAGATTCAGGGCATGAGATTCAGGGCATGAGTTTCAGGGCAGGAGATTCAGGACAGGATTTTCAGGGCATGAGATTCAGGGCTGTGGTTACACGGCTTGAGATTCCGGGCAGGTGTTTCAGGGCATGAGATTCAGAACAGGAGATTCAGGACAGGAGTTTCAGGGCAGGAATTTCAGGGCATGAGATTTAGAGCCTGTGTTTCAGGGCAGGAGATTCAGGCTGGAGATTCAGATTATGAGATTCAGGGTATGAGATTTAGGGCAATAGATTCAGGGCTGGAGAATCAGTGCATGAGATTCAGGGCTTCAGTATCAGGGCTGGAGTTTCTGGGCAAAACTTTCAGGGGATGAGTTTCAAGGCATTAGTTTCAAGGCATGTGATTGAGGGCAGTAGTTTCAGGGCATGAGATTCAGGGCATGACTTTCAGAGCAGGAGATTCAGGGCTGGAGTTTCAGAGCATATGATTCAATGTATGAGTTTCAGGGCAGGAGATTCGGGGCAGGAGTTTCAGGGCATGTGATTCGGGGCATTAGTTTAAGGCAGGAGATTCAGGGCTGGAGTTTCAGGGCAGGAGTTTCAGGGCAGGAGATTCAAGGCTGGAGTTTCAGGGCATGAGATTCAGGGCATGAGTTTCAGGGCCTGAGTTTCGGGGCAGGAGATTCAGGATATGAGATTTAGGGCAGTAGATTCAGGGCTGGAGATTCAGGGCATGAGATTCAGGGCTTCAGTTTCAGGGCTGGAGTTTCTGGGCAAAACTTTCAGGGGATGAGTTTCAGGGCATTAGTTTCAAGGCATGAGATTCAGGGCAGTCGTTTCAGGGCATGAGATACAGGTCACGAGTTTCAGGGCAGGAGATTCAGGGCTGGAGTTTCAGGGCATATGATTCAGGGCATAATTTTCAGGGCAGGATATTCGGGGCAGGAGTTTCAGGGCATGTGATTCAGGACATTACTTTAAGGGCAGGAGATTCAGGGCTGGAGTTTCAGGGCTGGAGATTCAGGGCATGAGATTCAGGGCAGGAGTTCAGAGCAGGAGATTCAGGACCGGAGTTTCAGGGCAGCAGATTCAGGGCAGGAGTTTCAGTGCAGGAGTTTCATGGCATGTGATTCATGGCATTTTTTTCAGGGCAGGAGATTCAGGGTAGGAGTTTCAGGACATGAGATTCAGGGCATGAGTTTCAGGGCAGGAGATTCAGGGCAGGAGATTCTGGTTATGAGATTCAGGGCTGGAGATTCAGGGTATGAGATTCAGGGATTCAGTTACAGGGCTGGAGTTTCTGGGCAAAACTTTCGGGGGATGAGTTTTAGAGCATTAGTTTCAAGGCATGAGATTCAGGGCAGTAGTTTCAGGGCATGAGATTCACGGCTGTGGTTTCACGGCTTGAGATTCAGGGCAGGTGTTTCAGGGCATGATATTCAGGGCATGAGATTCAGAGCAGGAGATTCAGGACAGGAGTTTCAGGGCAGGAGTTTCAGGGCATGAGATTCAGAGCCTGAGTTTCAGGGCAGGAGATTCAGGTTATGAGATTCAGGGCAGGAGATTCAGTGTATGAGATTCAGGCTGGAGATTCAGGGTATGAGATTTAGGGCAGTAGATTCAGGGTTGGAGAATCAGTGCATGAGATTCAGGGCTTCAGTTTCAGGGCTGGAGTTTCTGGGCAAAACTTTCAGGGGATGAGTTTCAAGGCATTAGTTTCAAGGCATGTGATTCAGGGCAGTAGTTTCAGGGCATGAGATTCAGGGCATGACTTTCAGAGCAGGAGATTCAGGGCTGGAGTTTCAGGGCTGGAGATTCAGGGCCTGAGATTCAGGGCAGATGTTCAGAGCAGGAGATTCAGGACAGGAGTTTCAGGGCAGCAGATTCAGGGCAGGAGTTTCAGTGCAGGAGTTTCATGGCGTTTGATTCATGGCATTTTTTTCACGGCTTGAGATTCAGGGCAGGTGTTTCACGGCATGAGATTCAGGGCATGAGATTCAGAGCAGGAGATTCAGGACAGGAGTTTCAGGGCTGGAGTTTCAGGGCAGGAGATTCTGGTTATGAGATTCAGGGCTGGAGATTCAGGGTATGAGATTCAGGGCTTCAGTTTCAGGGCTGGAGTTTCTGGGCAAAACTTTCAGGGGATGAGTTTTAGGGCATTAGTTTCACGGCTTGAGATTCAGGGCCGGTGTTTCAGGGCATGAGATTCAGGGCATGAGATTCAGAGCAGGAGATTCAGGACAGGAGTTTCAGGGCAGCAGTTTCAGGGCATGAGATTCAGGGCCTGAGTTTCAGGGCAGGAGATTCAGGACAGGAGATTCAGGTTATGAGATTCAGGGCAGGAGATTCAGGGCTGGAGATTCAGGGCAGGAGTTTCAGGGCATGAGATTCAGGGCATGATTTTCGGGCAGGTGTTTCAGTGCAGGAGATTCAGGGCAGGAGTTTCAGTACATGAGATTCAGGGCATGAGTTTCAGGGCAGGAGATTCAGGACAGGAGTTTCAGGGCATGAGATTCAGGGCTTTAGTTTCAGGGCTGGAGTTTCTGGGCAAAACTTTTAGGGGATGAGTTTCAGGGCATTAGTTTCAAGGCATGAGATTCAGGGCAGTCGTTTCAGGGCATGAGATTCAGGGCATGAGTTTCAGGGTAGGAGATTCAGGGCTGGAGCTTCAGGGCATATGATTCAGGGCATGAGTCTCAGGGCAGGAGATTCGGGGCAGAAGTTTCAGTGCATGTGATTCAGGACATTAGTTTAAGGGCAGGAGATTCAGGGCTGGAGATTCAGATTATGAGATTCAGGCTGGAGATTCAGGGTATGAGGTTCAGGGCAGTAGATTCAGGGCTGGAGATTCAGGGCAGGAGTTTCAGGGCATGAGATTCAGGGCATGATTTTCGGGCAGGTGTTTCAGTGCAGGAGATTCAGGGCAGGAGTTTCAGGACATGAGATTCAGGGCATGAGTTTCAGGGCAGGAGATTCAGGACAGGAGTTTCAGGGCAGGAGAATCAGGGTATGAGATTTAGGGCAGTGGATTCAGGGCATGAGTTTCAGTTCAGGTCTTTCAATGCAGGAGATTCAGGGCATGAGATTCAGGGCAGGAGTTCAGGGCATGAGATTCAGGGCATGAGTGTCAGGGCAGGAGATTCAGGGCATGCGATTCAGGGCCGGAGTTTCATGGTTGGAGATTCAGGGCAGGAGATTCAGTGCAGCAGTTTTAGGGCATGGGATTCAGGGCAGGAGTTTCAGGGCATGAGATTCAGGACAGGATTTTTAGGGCAGGAGATTCAGGGCAGCAGTTTCAAGTTATGAGATTCAGGGCATGAGATTCAGGACATGAGTTTCAGGGCAGGAGATTCAGGTCAGGAGATTCAGGGCAGGAGTTTCAGGGCATGAGATTCAGGGCATGAGTTTCAGGGCAGGTTTTTCAGTGCAGCAGATTCAGGGTAGGAGTTTCAGGGCATGAGATTCAGGGAAGAGCTTCAGGGAAGCAGATTCAGGCAGGTGATTCAGTGCAGGAGTTTCAGAGCATGAGATTCTGGGCATGAGTTCCAGGTCAGGAGATTCAGGGCTGGAGTTTCAGGGCATGTGATTCAGGGCATGAGTTTCAGGGCAGGAGATTCAGGACAGGAGTTTCAGTGCAGGAGTTTCATGGCATGTGATTCATGGCATTTTTTTCAGGGCAGGAGATTCAGGACAGGAGTTTCAGGACATGAGATTCAGGGCATGAGTTTCAGGGCAGGAGATTCAGGACAGGAGTTTCAGGGCTTGAGATTCAGGGCTGTGGTTTCACGGCTTGAGATTCAGGGCAGGTGTTTCAGGGCATGAGATTCAGGGCATGAGATTCAGAACAGGAGATTCAGGACAGGAGTTTCAGGGCAGGAATTTCAGGGCATGAGATTCAGAGCCTGAGTTTCAGGGCAGGAGATTCAGGGCAGGAGATTCAGGGTATGAGATTTAGGGCAGTAGATTCAGGGCTGGAGAATCAGTGCATGAGATTCAGGGCTTCAGTTTCAGGGCTGGAGTTTCTGGGCAAAACTTTCAGGGAATGAGTTTCAGGGCATTAGTTTCAAGGCATGAGATTCAGGGCAGTCGTTTCAGGGCATGAGATACAGGGCATGAGTTTCAGGGCAGGAGATTCAGGGCTGGAGTTTCAGGGCATATGATTCAGGGCATAATTTTCAGGGCAGGATATTCGGGGCAGGAGTTTCAGGGCATGTGATTCAGGACATTACTTTAAGGGCAGGAGATTCAGGGCTGGAGTTTCAGGGCTGGAGATTCAGGGCATGAGATTCAGGGCAGGAGTTCAGAGCAGGAGATTCAGGACCGGAGTTTCAGGGCAGCAGATTCAGGGCAGGAGTTTCAGTGCAGGAGTTTCATGGCATGTGATTCATGGCATTTTTTTCAGGGCAGGAGATTCAGGGCAGGAGTTTCAGGACATGAGATTCAGGGCATGAGTTTCAGGGCAGGAGATTCAGGGCAGGAGATTCTGGTTATGAGATTCAGGGCTGGAGATTCAGGGCATGAGATTCAGGGCTTCAGTTTCAGGGCTGGAGTTTCTGGGCAAAACTTTCGGTGGATGAGTTTTAGAGCATTAGTTTCAAGGCATGAGATTCAGGGCAGTAGTTTCAGGGCATGAGATTCACGGCTGTGGTTTCACGGCTTGAGATTCAGGGCAGGTGTTTCAGGGCATGAGATTCAGGCCATGAGATTCAGAGCAGGAGATTCCGGACAGGAGTTTCAGGGCAGGAGTTTCAGGGCATGAGATTCAGAGCCTGAGTTTCAGGGCAGGAGATTCAGGTTATGAGATTCAGGGCAGGAGATTCAGGGTATGAGATTCAGGCTGGAGATTCAGGGTCTGAGATTTAGGGCAGTAGATTCAGGGCTGGAGAATCAGTGCATGAGATTCAGGGCTTCAGTTTCAGGGCTGGAGTTTCTGGGCAAAACTTTCAGGGGATGAGTTTCAGGGCATTAGTTTCAAGGCATGTGATTCAGGGCAGTAGTTTCAGGGCATGAGATTCAGGGCATGACTTTCAGAGCAGGAGATTCAGGGCTGGAGTTTCAGGGCATATGATTCAATGTATGAGTTTCAGGGCAGGAGATTCGGGGCAGGAGTTTCAGGGCATGTGATTCGGGGCATTAGTTTAAGGCAGGAGATTCAGGGCTGGAGTTTCAGGGCAGGAGATTCAGGGCAGGAGATTCAGGTCAGGAGATTCAGGGCATGAGATTCAGGGCATGCGTTTCAGGGCCTGAGTTTCAGGGCAGGAGATTCAGGTTATGAGATTCAGGGCAGGAGATTCAGGGTATGAGATTTAGGGCAGTGGATTCAGGGCATGAGTTTCAGTTCAGGCCTTTCAATGCAGGAGATTCAGGGCATGAGATTCAGGACAGGAGTTCAGGGCATGAGATTCAGAGCATGAGATTCAGGACATGAGTTTCAGGGCAGGAGATTCAGGGCATGAGTGTCAGGGCAGGAGATTCAGGGCATGCGATTCAGGGCCGGAGTTTCATGGTTGGAGATTCAGGGCAGGAGATTCAGTGCAGGAGTTTTAGGGCATGGGATTCAGGGCAGGAGTTTCAGGGCATGAGATTCAGGACAGGATTTTTAGGGCAGGAGATTCAGGGCAGCAGTTTCAAGTTATGAGATTCAGAGCATGAGATTCAGGACATGAGTTTCAGGGCAGGAGATTCAGGGCTGGAGATTCAGGGCAGGAGTTTCAGGGCATGAGATTCAGGGCATGAGTTTCAGGGCAGGTGTTTCAGTGCAGCAGATTCAGGGAAGGAGTTTCAGGGCATGAGATTCAGGGCAAGAGCTTCAGGGCAGGAGATTCAGGGCAAGTGATTCAGTGCAGGAGTTTCAGAGCATGAGATTCTGGGCATGAGTTCCAGGTCAGGAGATTCAGGGCTGGAGTTTCAGGGCATGTGATTCAGGGCATGAGTTTCAGGGCAGGAGATTCAGGACAGGAGTTTCAGTGCAGGAGTTTCATGGCATGTCATTCATGGCATTTTTTTCAGGGCAGGAGATTCAGGACAGGAGTTTCAGGACATGAGATTCAGGGCATGAGTTTCAGGGCAGGAGGTTCAGGACAGGAGTTTCAGGGTTTGAGATTCAGGGCTGTGGTTTCACGGCTTGAGAATCAGGGCAGGTGTTTCAGGGCATGAGATTCAGGGCATGAGATTCAGAACAGGAGATTCAGGACAGGAGTTTCAGGGCAGGAATTTCAGGGCATGAGATTCTGAGCCTGAGTTTCAGGGCAGGAGATTCAGGGCAGGAGATTCAGGGTATGAGATTTAGGGCAGTAGATTCAAGGCTGGAGAATCAGTGCATGAGATTCAGGGCTTCAGTTTCAGGGCTGGAGTTTCTGGGCAAAACTTTCAGGGGATGAGTTTCAGGGCATTAGTTTCAAGGCATGAGATTCAGGGCAGTAGTTTCCGGGCATGAGATTCAGGGCATGACTTTCAGAGCAGGAGATTCAGGGCTGGAGTTTCAGGGCATATGATTCAATGCATGAGTTTCAGGGCAGGAGATTCGGGGCAGGAGTTTCAAGGCATGTGATTCGGGGCATTAGTTTAAGGGCAGGAGATTCAAGGCAGGAGTTTCAGGGCAGGAGATTCAGGGCAGGAGATTCAGGTCAGGAGATTCAGGACAGGAGATTCAGGTTATGAGATTCAGGGCAGGAGATTCAGGGTATGAGATTCAGGGCAGTAGATTCAGGGCTGGAGATTCAGGGCATGAGATTCTGGGTTTCAGTTTTAGGGCTGAAGTTTCTGGGCAAAACTTTCAGGGGATGAGTTTCAGGGCATTAGTTTCAAGGCATGAGATTCAGGGCCGTAGTTTCAGGGCATGAGATTCAGGGCATGAGTTTCAGGGTAGGAGATTCAGGACTGGAGCTTCAGGGCATATGATTCAGGGCATGAGTTTCAGGGCAGGAGATTCGGAGCAGAAGTTTCAGGGTATGTGATTTAGGACATTAGTTTAAGGGCAGGAGATTCAGGGCTGGAGATTCAGATTATGAGATTCAGGCTGGAGATTCAGGGTATGAGATTTAGGGCAGTAGATTCAGGGCTGGAGAATCAGTGCATGAGATTCAGGGCTTCAGTTTCAGGGCTGGAGTTTCTGAGCAAAACTTTCAGGGGATGAGTTTCAGGGCATTAGTTTCAAGGCATGTGATTCAGGGCAGTAGTTTCAGGGCATGAGATTCAGGGCATGACTTTCAGAGCAGGAGATTCAGGGCTGGAGTTTCAGGGCATATGACTCAATGTATGAGTTTCAGGGCAGGAGATTCAGGGCTGGAGTTTCAGGGCAGGAGATTCAGGGCAGGAGATTCAGGTCAGGAGATTCAGGTCAGGAGATTCAGGGCATGAGATTCAGGGCATGAGTTTCAGGGCCTGAGTTTCAGGGCAGGAGATTCAGGTTATGAGATTCAGGGCAGGAGATTCAGGGTATGAGATTTAGGGCAGTGGATTCAGGGCATGAGTTTCAGTTCAGGTCTTTCAATGCAGGAGATTCAGGGCATGAGATTCAGTGCAGGAGTTTTAGGGCAGCAGTTTCAAGTTATGAGATTCAGGGCATGAGATTCAGGGCATGAGTTTCAGGGCAGGAGATTCAGGACAGGATTTTCAGGGCATGAGATTCAGGGCCTGAGTTTCAGGGCAGGAGATTCAGGACAGGAGATTCAGGTTATGAGATTCAGGGCAGGAGATTCAGGGCTGGAGATTCAGGGCAGGAGTTTCAGGGCATGAGATTCAGGGCATGATTTTCGGGCAGGTGTTTCAGTGCAGGAGATTCAGGGCAGGAGTTTCAGGACATGAGATTCAGGGCATGAGTTTCAGGGCAGGAGATTCAGGACAGGAGTTTCAGGGCAGGAGAATCAGGGTATGAGATTTAGGGCAGTGGATTCAGGGCATGAGTTTCAGTTCAGGTCTTTCAATGCAGGAGATTCAGGGCATGAGATTCAGGGCAGGAGTTCAGGGCATGAGATTCAGGGCATGAGTGTCAGGGCAGGAGATTCAGGGCATGCGATTCAGGGCCGGAGTTTCATGGTTGGAGATTCAGGGCAGGAGATTCAGTGCAGCAGTTTTAGGGCATGGGATTCAGGGCAGGAGTTTCAGGGCATGAGATTCAGGACAGGATTTTTAGGGCAGGAGATTCAGGGCAGCAGTTTCAAGTTATGAGATTCAGGGCATGAGATTCAGGACATGAGTTTCAGGGCAGGAGATTCAGGTCAGGAGATTCAGGGCAGGAGTTTCAGGGCATGAGATTCAGGGCATGAGTTTCAGGGCAGGTTTTTCAGTGCAGCAGATTCAGGGTAGGAGTTTCAGGGCATGAGATTCAGGGAAGAGCTTCAGGGAAGCAGATTCAGGCAGGTGATTCAGTGCAGGAGTTTCAGAGCATGAGATTCTGGGCATGAGTTCCAGGTCAGGAGATTCAGGGCTGGAGTTTCAGGGCATGTGATTCAGGGCATGAGTTTCAGGGCAGGAGATTCAGGACAGGAGTTTCAGTGCAGGAGTTTCATGGCATGTGATTCATGGCATTTTTTTCAGGGCAGGAGATTCAGGACAGGAGTTTCAGGACATGAGATTCAGGGCATGAGTTTCAGGGCAGGAGATTCAGGACAGGAGTTTCAGGGCTTGAGATTCAGGGCTGTGGTTTCACGGCTTGAGATTCAGGGCAGGTGTTTCAGGGCATGAGATTCAGGGCATGAGATTCAGAACAGGAGATTCAGGACAGGAGTTTCAGGGCAGGAATTTCAGGGCATGAGATTCAGAGCCTGAGTTTCAGGGCAGGAGATTCAGGGCAGGAGATTCAGGGTATGAGATTTAGGGCAGTAGATTCAGGGCTGGAGAATCAGTGCATGAGATTCAGGGCTTCAGTTTCAGGGCTGGAGTTTCTGGGCAAAACTTTCAGGGAATGAGTTTCAGGGCATTAGTTTCAAGGCATGAGATTCAGGGCAGTCGTTTCAGGGCATGAGATACAGGGCATGAGTTTCAGGGCAGGAGATTCAGGGCTGGAGTTTCAGGGCATATGATTCAGGG